>NC_051309.1:152911288-153214319 GCF_015220235.1 Choloepus didactylus
TGGTGTGTGAATATATCTCAATAAAATTGCATGGAAAAAAAATGTGTATCCCTGTCCTCTCAGTGCCCTCCACAGGTTAAGCACTCTCAATAAGTGTATTGTGAAGGAATATTTTACACAAATTTATTCATGTTTTCATTCAACTAACTGAGTGCCTACTGTGTGCCGGGTACTGTATCAGGCACAAGGCACACACCAGTGACCGAGATTCAGTCTCTGACTTCAGGACACTTTATCGTGGAGGGGAAAGAGAAGGTGACAAGCAATGACAGTGCAGTTTGCAGCTGGCGCAGTGCTGTGGGAACACGAAGGAGGGGTGAGTCGTGGTCCCACAGGAGGTAAGCCTTCCTGGGGGGTCTGCTATCTAAGCTGAGATTCTAAGGATTCCTAGTGAGGGGAAAGGCATTCCAGGGAAAGGCGACATTGGCCAGAGGAGGAAGAAAGCACAGCTTCTAAGTGAAACCGCAGCAGTTGTGTCTGGCTTGCTCAGAAGGTCAGGTGCGGGCACCAGGAAAAAAGGCTGGAGAAATTAGAGGTACACAGACCCCGAAGGGCTTCTTTGCCATTTGAAGAAGTCTGGACTCTCCCAGAAGGTTTTGGGGGACAGGGAAGAAGAAATCATCATTCGCAATGTCAACTTCCGTGATATCATAATGATAAACATTGGTTGTAACTGGTTGCAAAAGGTAGAATAGTAGAAGTGATCCAATATCATTCCTGCCAGACTGATTAAGCAAATGGACAATGCCACCCTTAACTTATAAATCAATACCACACAGACGTGGTCCTGAGGCAAGTAGCTCAACAACTGCTACTTGGTCCGCAGCTTAATAACTGTTTTTTTTCAAAATGTTTGTCTCTCAACTCTAATCCTAAATTCAAAATAAACTTCACATTGGCTCCTTCGCTGTTAGCAAAGGGGTATTGTCAGAGATGAATCAGCAAAACCTCCAAATAGGCAGAAGTTAGCCTGCCATGACCCTAAGAGGCTCTGAATCATGGCTATGCCGTTCCCTGGGACTTAGTAAATGTTACTTTACCCAGGTAATCCACCTGACCTCACAGAGGCACAGAGAAACCAAGGCCACATTGCAAGTCAGATCATCAGTATGAAGGAGTGATCATCAGTTTTGCTGGTCCCAGCCCAATGCCCCGTGCAATAAATCACTTTGCCCTTAGGACAGGCACAGAGTTTGTCAACCTTCTGTTAAAATTGTGGTGTATCGTAAATGTACTGTTAAAATGTATTGTGAAAAGTATGTATTTCAGTGGCTTTATCTTTCTTACCTAGCCATCCAAATATTATTTGTGCAGTTTCCATTATACATGCTACAGTTAAGTTTGCATAATATTTTCTGTAACTCCCTACTTATGCATGGTTATGGCTCTCTAAAACTCCCCTGGGAGAGAGTTTTTTCACCTTGGTCTCAGTTCAGAAGTAAAAATTATTTTGTAACAACAAATGATGACTTTAGAGATCTTTTTGAAGTTATATGAATATGAAAGGAAGGAGGATTTTTATTGCAATGGAATATTTTGTTACCTTTTGTCCAAACACCACAAATCAAAAAAAGCTAAACATAAAGGCGTCAAGCAAGGCAATGTAATAGATTTCACTGAAGACTGCCCACACTGCCAGATTTAAACTAAATGAAGTTTGCATTCACATGCTTATCAGTATTTAAAAATATCCTGAGTGTACACAACAGAAAGGCAAAAATATGTGTGTGGTGTTTTCCAGATTTCACTAAAGCACAGCAACTAAACAAACTTAATTATGTGATGGGGCTGCAGTTACTTAACCTCTCTGGACCTCTGTTTCCTCAATTATAAAATGAGATGGTTGGACTAAGTGATCTCCAAGTCTCTTTCTAGCTCTAACAGAGTCTAGATTTGGATTCTGGGTGCAAATCAATGACTTCAAAATCACTAAGCAAATACCTTGGAAGGCATGTTAACAAGGATGGGCAGCTGAACCTGGCAGGTCGTTACCGAGTAACCTAAGATCCCCATTTTAAATCTGAGAGCAAGAATTCATTACACTCTTCAGCAAAGGTTTCTTAGTTTTCGTAAATTTGAAACAAAAATTATACTTGAATCCTAATCACAATCATCTTAAAAAACAGGAAAGCAAGTGTGTGAATTACATGATTCATCTAAAAGAATTTATTTTTTTGGTTGTCTATTCTGTGTCAAGTGCCGAGCTGGGTAAAGTACTTGCAAAAAAAAAGCACAAGACCCCTGCTTCAAAAGAATTTGTAGCCTTTTCCATGTTTTTGTGTTGCTCCTAAGTGTCTATCAGAAAATGTTCCCTTTATGCAAAATACTTTCAAACATAGAGAACAATGTTTTTTCCTATTCTGGCAACCACAACTTGTCTAACCAAAAGACCCTGGAGAGGAGATGATGCAGAAATCCTAAAGTAACAGCTGTTTACTTATTGAAGGGTGTATGTCCCTTCTCCTTCTCCACCATGAAGGATTTTGAGTCAATGACCTTAAATTACACTGAGAGTCTGAATGTGTCAGTTGGAGTAATTAGATACTGACCCCGATTACAAGTAGGTGCTGGGCAGCCACTATGGATTGTATCACTTAATAGAGGCAGATGGGTTGTATGCCCAATCACAAGCTCAGAGTCAGAGGCCTGAGCCCTAGGATCACTTCTCTCAGGACCAAGGTATGTGTTCTGCAGAAGTTAGTTAACTATTCTCTGCCTCCATTTTTGCCCTGGATAAAATGATTTCTAAAATCCCTTGTACATCTAATAGCCTAGTCTTTTATGATGTCCCCAGGTTAATTTGTGTATAGATGGGAGATGAACACACTGACATTTTAGGTTTCCTCATAACCTTGAGGTTCTGTTAAAAAACATGTAACTAATTAAATCTGAAAGGATGGAGGAGTTTGTGTCTGTTGCTGTTTTTGTGCATTGTGCAGTAAAACTGATTAACTCAATTTCTGCTAATTTTGCCTTTAGCTGTAACTTGGCTAAGGGCCAAACTGATATTTTCTTTATGTACAAAAAAAAAGTTTATTATGTAAAAGAGTAGTGGATAATAAAGACTATAAGGGGAATGCTTAGCCTACTTAAGATAGAAATGGGTCTCAAGGACTATAGGGACTCAAATTTAAATAAACAATTGATACATATATTATGCATTCTTCTCATGTATTAACTAAAGTAGTTCCCCAAGGATGTTTATTTACTAACAGTTTGATAGTCTAGTTTGAATTGCAGTTGTTAGTTTTAAATATATCAAATGCAGTATATATTTACCACTCTACTTCATTTCAGATTTTTCTCAATTCAGGCAGCTGTTTGCCCAAATTAGTTTAAATTAGGGAGAATCTATTGTATTCATAAACTCTTCATCTAAACAGCAGAAATGATGACTATAAAATTTGTCTTAGGTTTGCTGGAACTCTGAAGCTTAACTTCTAGTCAGAGATTCATAGAGAACGAACATGGAATGATTAATGGCCATTACTGATTTCTTACAGTTGTAACTTATCAGAATATGTATACTCTAATACTATACCCATGGTAATTATCTCATTACTATGAAGTGTCACAGAAATGCATTATACGAAGTACTCCTTGAATCACATTTAGCAATTTCTTTTTACATTTAAAAACCCAGAAGCTTAGGGATCCCTAATAATTGGATCTTTGCATTGGAGTCCACGGCTTTGCATGATTGTTGGGGACTTTTGCATGGAAGTGAAAGATTGCATGAAAGTTGGAGGCTTTCCCAGAGAGTCGTAGTATTGCATGGGAGTTGGGAGTTATACAAGGAAGTTAAACTTTGCATGGCAGTCATGCACTTGAGCTAAAATTCCTTGGCAGAGCTGGAACCAAGTTTGTGACTCGGGTCACCCTTTTTTTTTTTTTTAAATTAAATTCAGTTTTATTGAAATATATTCACATACCATACAATCATCCATGGTATACAATAACTGTTCACAGTATCATCATATAGTTTATGCATTCACCACCCCAATCTATTTCTGAACATTTTCCTTACATCTTATTCTTTTTATTCAGAATAAGAATAAAAAATAAAAGTAAAAAAGAACACCCAAATCACCCCTCCCATCCCACCCTATTTTTCATTTAGTTTTGTCCCCATTTTTCTACTCATCCATCCATACACTGGATAAAGGAAGTATGATCCACAAGCCTTTCACAATCACACTGTCACCCTTTGTAAGCTACATTGTTATACAATCATCTTCAAGAGTCAAGGCTACTGGGTTGGAGTTTGGTAGTTTCAGGTATTTACTTCTAGCTATTCCAATACATTAAAATCTGGTCACCCTTTTAAACTTTTTTGCACCACAATTCCTAATTTGAAAACGGGCGTGTTCATGTCTCATCCCTACTATACCTCATGGAAAAGATTAGGCAGATTAAGTTTATAAAACAGCTGGCCACCACAAGGAAAGGCATTAAGGAAAGTACTCAGTATTCTGCAGTGGTGACTTCTCTAATTGCACAAATATTTAATGAACAGGTACACATAATATTTGACATTTCTATAGTGCTTTTCATGCAAGCATCTCAGCATTGTTAAAGGAAATGCATGGCAACAATTACCGGAGATCTAGAAGCATAACCTCATTGGCCAGGGAGACAGAACACCTTAGTTATTAACTTGGTGTTCAAGAGTAGTGGTATATCCAAATATAGTTATCCTACAGACTTTGGAGAAAGGGCCCTGGAGAGAAGATGATGTCAATTTGAGAGTAATCCATCCATCCAACCACACATCTATCCATTCATCCATCCAGGGTGGTTTAAAAAAGCAAGTTTGAAAACTCCCCCAAAAAGCGAATGTGAAGTTGGAGATGGGCACTGTTATTAGATGACAGGAATCAGTGAAGAGCCAAAGAAATGGTATCAGTGAGAAATTAAAAACAAAACAAAACAAAACAAAATATAACATCTCAACAAGAAAGTAGGACAAAATGAAGAATAATTTGTGGTCAGATTTGCAGTGCCAGTTGCAACTTTGATATGAGAACTAAGATCCCATTAGATCAGTATCAGGGTTCCCTGGGAATCTAAGAGAGGGCTCCTCTAGTACACCCAGCAACATCAACAGCACCTGAGAACCTGTTAGAAATGCAAATTCTCAGGCCCCTCCCCAGACCTCTTAAATCAGCTACTCTGAGGGTAGGGCCCAGCAATCTGTGTTCTTACCAAGCCCTCCAGGTGACCGTGATGAACACTAACACTTGAGAGCTCTTGCTCTAGAACTGCACTGTCCAGTACAACTGCCCGAGATGATGGAAATGTTCTTTCTCTGCGTGGTCCAATACAGCAGCCACTAGCCTTCTGTCACTACTGACTATTTAACTGTGGCTAGTGCTACTGAGGTATTGACTTTGAAATTCTATTAATTTTAATTAATTTGAATTTAAGTTGCCACATGCAGCTAGTGGCTACTGTATTGTATAGCACAGCTCTCAAATAGTGCTATAAATCAAAGCTAGGTTTTGGTTGGTGAAAGGAAGCACATTTTGAAGAGTGGAGTTGCTAGGTGTATGCTTCTGTTTAAGAAATCTTGTTTGGAAAAGCATTAAAGTGTGTTAGTCATGAGGTGAAGTAAAGTTTTTGTTGTTGTTGTTATTGTTGTTTTGTTTTGTTTTGTTAAAGAAAAGGAGCCCCTGATTAACTTTCAAGGAGATGGGAACATAGGTAGAGATATTTATTTTTGAGATAATGAGGAATGGCATATCAGAGCCATCAAAGGAATGATTAAATGACAAATGTTGGGGAGAAGGATGTTGAGATGGAAGGGGGGAGCTACAAAGCAGCTTGGCCCTAACAGTTGCCATTTTCTAACTGATATATGATACAAGGTCATCACCTCCAAGGACAAACACTGCTGAGGATAAGGAACAAGGGCTTGAGGCGGGAACTGAATGGAGGAGGTTCTGACATAAGGGAAGAACAGGGAAACTTTCTGCGAGCTCCCAGCAGAGGCAGAGCCTCAGAGCATGAGTCTGCATTAGGCCAAGGTCATCTGGTACCAAGGCCAAAGTAAGTATTTCCAAATTACTATGCATCCCACCTATGAACAGTATGCTTTCTGACAACTGTGAATAATACAGGTAATACGTCAAAGTAATGCATTTTTTGAATCATAGACTTTGCTAAAAGGTTTTTTAACTTTCTGTCTTTCCCAGCCACAATGGGACATGCATAAAAACATACTAAACTGTATGTTTCTAAGAACCAAGAGGAGGAAAAAAAATCTCAGTATCCCAAAGGGCAGAAGTCTGTGGAATAGGTATGTGTACAAGTAATGCATTAGTGCTGTCATTACCTGGGAGCCCTTCTGGATTTTATATCACCTATATTTGGCCCCTAAATTTTTTTCCTAGGTTATAAACCTGAGTATGGCTATAGCTTCACCTGTAAAAGCCAAAGACTTTTCCAATTTTAAAAAATTTCTAAATTTGTCTGCTTTTGTTTATGTTGATCTTTATTCTAAGCACCATCAATTTCTGGAAAATAATTTTCATGCTGTTTCACTTGGGTTTTTGGGGAAAGGTGATGAGTGCCAAGAAAAGCCTGTCTGGTTGTGAACTTCTGGGCAACTGTCTTCCAGAGGCGACACGCAATGGCTGGGAGAGCTAAGTGCCGGCCGTATGGCTTCAGCACTGTCGCTGACTTCAGCAGAAGACATGGGTCAAAATCCTTCCTCAAGTCTCAGAAGAGTCTGGCTGGCCTACCTCGGAAGGGCAACTCAACTGTTGCTGACATGGAAGCAATGTGGATGATTTGGTTAAGCAAAATTTCAACCTTGAGCATTTGCCAAGTTAAAACACAAGTTATAAAAACAAACATAAAACCTTTCTCTTGTTGCCTGTTTCTTCTTTTCTCTTTAAAACATACCTCCAGATTTTGTTAAAATTCACCTACATGTATCCTAGTAAAAGCGTAGGAAAAGAGCTGTGACTGTGGTTGTTTTGTAAAGAAAAAAATCCAGAGATAAATTCTTAAAATTTTTTTACAAGTAAAGCATCCAGTTAACAATCTCTCCCCGCCCCCCCTCCCCATAGTTGCTCACATTAAAAAAAAGCATTCAGACTTTGGCTTTTCATAAAAGACATATAGCAAAAGTCTCGCTCTTCCAAAATTCCAAAGCAATTTCACAATAATAATGAAATGAGGGAGGAAATGGTTTTGTTAAGGTCTTGTAAACAATCACCCCATGTTGCTACGTGGAGTAGCTTTACAAATTATAAAGGGCTTTGCAAAAATTAGTTCATTCATTCAACACATGCTCACTAAGCATCATTTATGCACCAGGCCCTACGTGAGAAGCCGGGGAGGCAAAGACGAATAAGGCACAGTCTGCCTGGAAGAGCTCACAATAGAGGGAGACAGTTATTATTATTATTCATTATAATGTGGCTAGGCTTTCCATGCCCTCTTCCTACCTCCAGCCCCAGGAACCTTGGTTTTAATTCACACAGAACCATACTGTAGGGAGAAAAAAAGAGAAAATGACCACAGTAAATCCTGTAAAGGTGGCAGGTCTCTCCAGAAATATAGCTACACTGCAAGTCGTAAGACCTCCTCTAAACTAAGGGCAAGGAAAGAACAGAACACAGAAAATGTCTGCCAAACTGTACCAACCCTAACCACAACAAACATCTGGAACTAAATTACAGAAATCCAAATTTAATTGGGAGAGAAATCTATATAGATTTACAAATTTAAAAAGTTAAATGAACATAGTCAAAAGCACCTTTCTCTCCGTATCTTTTTCTTCAGAATTGCCCCAGAGTATCACTGAAAGACATTACCTTCAGCTCCGTGAGGTAATGGAGATTACCATTTGAGGTTTCATAGGCAAAGAGATACAAGTCTGAAATTGATAACCGAATTTCCACATATTTTGGTTTCAACTCAGATGAGCCAACTCTAATACAGAACTCAAGTTTCCTGATGTGATTTTTATGCCTGCTTAAAACCAGTGGCTGAGGAGAAAAGTACATACACAGTAAATCTAAAATCATTCAATTACGTTAAGTCAACTGGGAGGCTTATATTTACCCAGAATAGGCATTTGACTCCCATATTACAAAGACATGCAAATGACTCCCATGTTGCAAAATCATTCTGGATAGTTTATTACTCGGTTCTCTGTTGCTGGAAGAGCAAGGAGAAAGGCTCGAGTTTGATCAGGAAAACACTGCATTTGCAGCTGGCAACATCAGCACGTTAACACAGCCTGTATGGAAGGGGAAAATTCAACCCCTCTTTGTATGCATATTCATGCTGCAAAACCACCCAAGTTAATTTCCTTCAGTTAATTAAGCCAGTTTCTTTATTAGCAAAGGAGGATGACCAAGTCTAGTCTATATCTCATGATTCACAGATTGGTGAGGTTAGCTGGCCCTGTCTGTATTTTAAACACAACTTTCGGATGAGAGTCTCACAGAACCTGTATGGCCAGAACTACCCTACGTGGTATTTAGATCTGCTTTTACTACTGTTTAACCAAGGATTCTCTCAGACATGTCCGTGTAAACGACCATTCAAGTCACTAACTGCTAAATTCATTTCAGAGATTTCTGTGTGTATGAGCCCAAGGCACTGTATTAGATACTCCTCTCAGAGGCTAGGCGCTAAGCAGTCTCAGAGGGGTCCTCTGAACCAACCCCCCACCCGTGACACGGCACGTCTGCATGGAGGAAGGGGTCGTGGTAGACACACTCTGACCCGTTTTTTTTTTTTATTTTAAACAAAATATTGGTGATGATGAATGGTGGTGATGGAGACAATGAATTCCTTTGGAACCACTCTGGGATCTCGGTCCCAACCAGAATGAAACAATAAATTGAGAAAAAGGGAAGTAGCTGGAGAAAGAGAAGAGTTGGCGGATAGGGGGCTGGTGGTTAGGAATGCCACAGCTTAGTTTAAATACAGTATTTGATGACTGCTTTGTAGGACAAGGATTAGACTTAATCTTCGTAGCTCCAGAATACAGAACTAAGATCAATAGTTGGAAGTTATGGGGAGAAAGAATTAAGCCTCTACATAAGAAGGGACTTTTGTTTTAATTCGGTTTTATTGAGATATATTCACACGTCCTACAATCATCCACAGTGTACAATCAGTTGTTCACAGTAGCATCATAGAGTTGTGCACTCATCACCAAAATCAATTTTTGAACACTTGCATTACTCCCCCAAATTTAAATAAATAATGAATAATAATAAAAAAATAAAAACACAAGTAAAGAAGAACACCCAAAACATCCCATCCCTCATACCCTCTATTATTCATTTACTTTTTGTTCCAATTTTTCTACTCATCTTTCTATACACTGGATAAAGGGAGTGGGAGCCACAAGGTTTTCACAATCGCACAGTCAGACCGTGTAAGCTACATAGTTACAAACTGTCCTCAAAAAATCAAGGCTACCAGGTTGCAGTTCAACAGTTTCAGGTATTTCCTTATAAGAAGGGACTTCTGAAAACCGATTAGAGAAATTCAATTGAGAAAGGACTCCCTTGTGAGGCTAACGAGCTTCCTGTCCCTTGGAGTTTTCCTACCATGGCTAGATGTTCATCTGTCAGGGATTTGTAAAGGGGATTCTTTATTGGATGTAAGGTTGGAGAAAATGACCTCTATGATTCCTTCTAATTCCATGATCTATCTATTAAGGTTTTATAATGCTTATTAAAATTTATAGTTAAAGACCCATACAAGTATTCCTTTACTTTATAGATTAGATACTTGTAATGAATCATTTTATGAATAATCACTCCATTTTTCCATTTTTCTTGTTTTTCTTTATTAGAGAAGTTGTGGGTTTACTACATTTTGATTTTTATATATTTTTTCTTAAGATGGGAGAATCTCTATATGAAATGCTGTGGGCGTATTTCCAGCACATACTCCTGCCATTTCCTGCCTTTTCTGTGTCTCCACCGCCCCCATCAGAGTTCATGCCACCCTCCTCTCTCCACTGGAACTTGCTTTATCTTCCTACTGCTAACCTTGCTTTCCATCTTATCCCTCTCCAGTCTATTCTACATGAGCATCACAGAATAAACACTTAAAAACGTTAATCAGGTCATGTCATTTTCTGTCTCGAGCCTGTCTATAGATTTCTATTTCTCTTAGAGTCAAACTCATAATCCTGGTCTACAAGGAGCTGGATGACCTGCTCCTGCTGATGTCTCTAAGCTCATTTCATGCTACACTCTCCTCTACTCCAAGCCACACTGGCTTCTTCTCCTGCTCTTTTCTTCTTCTCTGTCTGCAGTGACTGCTCCCTCTGTGTGGAATGTGCTCCTCCCAGCTCCTTGCTGGGCTGCCTCATTTTCATCCTTCAGGTTTCGGCTCTCATAGCTCCTGAGAAATGCTGCCCATGACCCCCTGTCTCAAATACCTGCACCTCCCACTGTACTCTATCATACCACCCTGTTTTGTTTCCTCCATACCACTTATCACAATGTATAATCATCTTACTTATTTTTTACTTGGTGTTGTCTTCCTCCCATCTTTGAGTGTAGGCTCTATGAAGATAAGTACCTAGATCGTGATGTTCACTATTGTCTCTTTCTCCTATCTCTAGGGTAGGGTTTAGCACATGGTTGGTGGTCAAGGTCACATTTTGGGGATGAACAAATGAATGATTGTGTAAGCAAGTCTGTTCAGTTTTGGGGTAGTGTGTGAACTTGTTCTCTTAGACTGCAGGCATGAATATGTTTACTTGCTGCCTCATCATCTTACCTAAGACAGCTCTGGGCATATAGCAGAACCCTGAAGAGAATTTTGGATCAACCCCAAGAAGCTCACAGTAATTTAAAAGGCAAAGATTAGATAGAATGTTCTTTTTCACTGAAGAGAGAAAACATTGCCCATGCCTCTGAGCATCCCTTATATGTACAGTGAAGTAAAATCCTAAAGATGAAAAGGACGGGTCTGTAAATCTAGGGTAGTGTGTCTTTTTCTCTGTAAGGCTCTCAGAAAAAAATATTCTGGCAATGAGGAACAGGAGATGTTGGAATGGGTTACTGAGGAGGTGGTATAATCTCCTTTTCTGGAGATCTTTAAAAATAGAACAGCCATCTGGGGATGATTTAGATATGGTCTTCATTGAAGAAGGGGAATGGAAGGGTTTGGAATGAAAGTTCTCTCTGAGTCCCCTTTTATCCTTGATTTTCTGGTATTTCCCTTCAAAATTTTATTCATGACAAAAACTTGAAAGGAGCAGGGACTCACTTTTTTTAAAAATAATGGAAAGCTTAATCTCATTTTATTTTGAACTGTAATTCTGCTGTGTCACTATCCTTTTTTCCCCAAGTAGGCAATTTGGATGTCAAAATTTTTTTGTCATGGAGAAAGTTTGGATGAAACTTAGCTTGCACTCTCTCATTTCTGGAAAGGAAAGCAAAGGAATTTAAGATGGAAGAGTTTGGGTGATGGGAAATGACAGTCTGAAGAGTACAAATCTATGTGCAGGTCCTTTCCACCGAAAAGGACTTAGGGAAAACAGTTAATACATGGAAAAACAGGCCAGGCTCTCTCCTCAGTGTTTCACAACACAGACCTGTTGCAGTTGCATATAGAAATTAAGCCCTAGAGGTCTCACCTACTGTTTATAACTATTGAATTTTCACTCTTTTGGATGGGATCAGGCTTGGGAAAGTTGACATGTAAACAACATGCAGTATATTTTTCTTATATTTGGTTAGGAAATTATAGCAATTGAGTTGTTTTCTAACTTTGTTCTTATGACTCTTGCTTGATTTGGCCAAGCTGCGTAGTCAAAAGAATAATAGATTTTAATAGAGATAAGGCTGAATTTTACTATTCTAACTATAGAGGTTACACTGTAAAAAGCCTTGTTAAAGTGTCTCAGCAGTATCTGTATGCCATGATTACTTTTTTAACCTAAATGAACTTGGTTGTGATTATCAAATACATTTATTTTTAAATGTTCATTACAAGCCCCACTATACACAACAAATTAATGGCCAATATGACTATAATTTTTTTTTCCAAAAGGAACACAATCAACTTTCAATGACAACATTAACTTTTTTGCCCTTCTGTAAGTTAATGAATAATCGATATTTTTATCTAATAGTGTGTTAGGTCATAAAGTGTAACCATAGAAGTCTTCACAAGCCACATTTGAAAACTGGCCTTGTCACTTTTTATATTAACCAATTACACATGCTCCTATATTTGCCCAGTGATCCCAAGATGATGGTTGGGTGTCTATATGTACCAGTCTCTGTGGAGAATGTGCGTGTGTGCACTTACGCTAGAAACAGAACCTGAAGGCTACAAATTCACAGAAAGAAAATTCTAAGGTGGAAGTAAGAACTGAAAACAAAAGGGCAGGCATGGGATATTCTTAAAGAACATTAACATGAATTACTTTACGGGGGCCTTCATAACACAAAATCCACACACTGCTGTGGTTTGGTATATCATGTTACATAACTATTTGCTAAGGTGGTTACTATCTACCTTTTATTAATGGATGGAATTTACATATTTGTCCAAGCCTTTCAGAAACATCTGATCTTTAAACAGAGAGGAACCCAAATGTCTGCAGGGTAGTTGCAATTTCTACCGAACATGATTCCAACTTTTCCTCCTATTAGACTCCAGACCCAGCACTGGAGTGCCTGGGATTACTGCCTGGAATGAGTGAGGTGCAGGAGACGAGCTCTGTGCTACAGAGCTGAAGCACAGGGAGATTGAACCCTTTAGATGAAGACCAGACTGGTTTTGGCCCACACTTGGTCAGACCTGAAGAGAGTAAGCTCTTGAACACAGCCTTCTGCTTTATAAGCTTCCCTTTGTTCCACTCACACCAACATGGGCAGGTGGGAACAGCCGAGAATTCAGTCCTCCCAAACCCCCCTGGTAGAGCCTCCTCCCTCTCTTTTCTTCTCTTTTCTCCTCATTTTCCCTCCCTCCTCTCCCAACAACTGTTCCCTAGACCTATGCTGCCCTGGTTAATCCTAGGAAGCTTCCAGAAGCCCCAGCTGAACTCAGTGGGTCAGTGACACATTCTCTGGGAGATCTGGGGTGAATCTGGAGCTAGTTGTGTTTTCTGTCCCCACACTGCCTGGGTTCCAGGCTTTCCAATGGTTTGCAGTTAAATCCCACAATTTCTCTTTTCCATCTTCCGGTCTACTGGTCAACTTTCTTCCCTCTCCATTGCTTGCTGGTACATTTTAAATCTGGTCACTCTGTTATTCACAAACTACAGTTTTCAGTCTCACTCACTCTCCTGTGTTCACTAGTGCTCCTTTGGGGATTTTCTCACAGCATTTCCTCACAAATTCAACACCACTCTCTCAGTGCAAAACAAGCATTGGGAGCTTGCTGGGGCTTGCAAAAAAGAAAAAAAAAAGACCCTGCTGCTTTTCCAAAGCCCTTGCTCCTGCACTGCAAATGTTAACGCTGATCTGCGGGGAGATTGCAATTCTAACATAATGAGATATTAATGAGCTTTGCACATGTCCCTAGCCACAACACTTCTCTCTCCCTCCCCCTTCTTCTCTGTCTTCCACAAATCTAAGGAGAATTTCTCTGACACTACAATTCCTCCACTTCCACTTCCACCTGACCCCTCCCACTCCAGTGCCCCAACTGCCCTGCTCCCCTTAAGCTGCCAGCACTACAGAGCACCAAATGGGCTGGCACTGCCTTGTTTCCTGGCCTAATGGATGCTTGTTTAAACACTGGAGCTGTTTGCATTGCTGCGGCTCACTGCATGTTAAACACGGTCCTCTGAAACCCTATGCCAATCCAATAAAGGTATCAGCAGTTCAGTGTGGGGAGGCAATTACTATATGGTCCCAAGTGTGCCTTCTAAGCTCTAGGAAGGAAAATTTGATCGAACAACTAAAAGGAAAATCTGATTCGGCTCAGCATCACGTGGAGGACACAAGGCTTAACTGCAGCCAGGTCTGTGGAGGGCAGAGGGAAATCAATCGACCAGCTAGGGAGAGCAACTGCACATTGTTAACAGGGCTTGAAGCCAGCCAGATAGTCTTACTGTGTCTCTGGCATTTGTTGAAAGACCCCTGCCTGTCCTCCCACTTCTCCCTTTTTTATTCTTTCATCTTTTTGTTTTATTCCAAGGGGTATACTTATTTATTTTTTAAAGACAAACTGCTATCCTTCTTAGCACCTACCAACTCTCATTCACCTTTAATTCCTTAAGTACTCAAATAACAAATTGGCTTTTCTTGTGCAAGATCATTACCATATCAAAGGCAAAAGAAAGACACAGAGCAAAAATGACAGGGATAATATACAGCCAGAGAGAAGGAAGGTGCTTCAGAGAGAATGGTGAGTCCTTAACCTCAAGCAATGGTAACAGTTGATTAGGCAATGGGTTGGTTTTCTGCCTTAGCTAAGTCAGAAAAATCAGGGGAATCAGACATATGATTTAAATTCATTTCTCACCCAGGAAGGGAAAAGTGAATCCTGTCCTCTGTTTTTAAGTTCTGGACCTTAAAAGACATGGGGCTTAAGTTACGGGTAGTAGATTTTCTGTTACTTTTCTCTCTTTTTCATTTAAAAATCTGCTCCAAAATGGCCCTTCTTTCCTGAGGAAGAGTGAGAACGCAGCAATGTATGTGTCTGGCAACACTGAGAAATGCTATACACAATGCTCACTGGGGCGCCATCCGTTTACCAGGAATTTTGCCAAATCCCTGTCTATTCTCAGAGCTTCCTGGCACAGGGGACACTGCAAAGATGGAGTCAGAGGGCTGCCATCAGCATTAGCCAGCAGGAGCTCCTAGCTAACGTGTCTAAGGATGAAGCTGTCCTCACACCAGAGTGCGGGGCCGGGTGGGGGAGGGTAAGTGGTGGGAGTATCTGAAATCTCACGTGATCCCTTATACCCGAATGTCGAGAGGTGACATGAACTCTGTCCACGATGGAGTTCCAGAAGGATAATTAATACACTGAAACTTTTTAAATCTATACGCATATTTTTGGGCCCATAGACCAGCACACACTGAGTTCCCAGACTCGCCTTTTTGTTACTCACTGCACTCACTTAGGAGTGAGTTAGGAAAAACTCCAGCTCCCACACCCCAGGCTCCAGTGGGGGTGAGGAAGGCAATCAAGCAGTGCAGCAACACCTGGTAAGCTGCATAACTCCTTCTGGGGGCCACTGACCCTTCCACCTGCTTCTGTCACTAACTGGGAAAGAAAGACAACACTTGGTGGATGGCAATCCTCAATACCCCTAAGGACTGATGTCAGGTCAAGTGTTGCCGATTTTACATAAGCCACAAATGGTCCATTGTGTTCGCCTTGCTTTCCTATGTTAACATTCATGGGATGGCCTCATTTCTTGGGCCTGGAAAGACGGGTGAGTGCTTTTGATAAAATTCCTTATGAAAATTATCACAAATGTCTTGTTTGTCCTGCATCACTGGGGAATGAGGTGTTCCACTTAAGTTAGTTTGTGTGTAACTGGGGCTACCTGTTAAAAAAGACAAAACAATTGAAAAAATTTTTAAACCTTTGCAATAAAAAGCTTTCTAAAAATATTTGGATACTTCCCTAGTTTATTATAAGGTAGGTACTTAATGTTTTTTGATTAACTCAGGGTCAAAGTTACTGACCCTGTTACTGCTTATAGGTCTGCTGTTTAGTTTCTTTGAATGGAGGAAAACAGCTAGTTATTTGATTACCAGCTACTTTTATTAGGAAGGAAGAGAACCTTGGAAACAATTATAGACCAATACATCCATGAGACTCATTTATAACCCTGTCTGGAGATACCATGTGGTAGGAGGAATTATGTACCCTAACAAACACATAATCTTAATCTGAGTCCCTGGGGGTGTGAAACCATTAAACCATTGTAAGTAGGACCTTTTAAAGATGTTTTTAGTTGTGGCATGGTCCAACAGAATGAGTGTGGGTCTTAATCCACAGCTAGAAACCTTATAAAGAGAAGAAACCAGAAGTTAGTAGTTGAAGGCCACAAGGAGAAACCGGAAGTCAGTGGAAACCAGAAGAGGGGATGAAAAGGAGAGGACATTGCCAAGTAATATGTGATGGGAGGCAGAGCTACAAGCCGGGGAACTCCAAGGACTGCAGGCAGCCAGCACCAGAACCTTATATTTAGGGGAGAAAGCAAGTCTTATTGAGCTCTCGATTTTGGATTTCTAGCCTCAAAACTGCGAGCCAATAAAATCCTGTAGTTAAGCCAACACCAGTTTATGTTATTTGTGATAACAGCTCTGGAAAACTAAGACACACCACCTTACCATATTACCTGAGTATAAAGTCGATAGGAATGCTAAATCTATTTCAATACAAGGCATGAACTCTCCCCATCTCCACTCAGCAGAAACAGAACATTTTAATTTCTTTTTCTTTCTGGTGTTTTAAATATCACCAAAATTGATACTGACCCCAAACTTCTCCAACCTACTCTCTTTTCTTTCCCCAGACACAGAAACTCATGAAAATCCCTGTGCTCCCATAATGCCATTCTAATCCAGAGATAGAAGCTGAATCGAAATGAAATCACATAAAGAAATTCTATTCCAATGATGGAAAAATGTGGTAAAAAAATACTTTGTTAATAGCAATTCTGAGATGATCGAAGCAGAGGCAATCCCGGATGTACATAAGGGTATTTCTCTGCTTTTGATTGCTTTTTTTGCATGTACATTAAGAGGCTATTTTAACTCAAAAGATATAAAGAGCTATCTCTATGAAATATTTACTTTTCATAGCATTTGCCTAAATACTTTTTCTCCTTTTTCTAATTTGTAACACATGAAATGTTCTTCCATGTGAACACCTTGAACTGAGGTGTTTTAATTCTCTTAAACTGAATCAAGAAAGAAACCAAGAAAGGCATTCTATCCTTCTTGCCACCATGAAATAAAAATCTTATCCTATTGGAAAACTGTTAAATGATTGTTGAGGGTTGAATCATGTCACCCACAAAAGACATGTTCAGTTCCTAAGCTTCCCCACCCCAGTTCTGTGGAGGTGCATCCATTTGTAAATAGGACCTTTGAAGATGTTATTATTAGGTATGGTGTGGACTCATTTGTGAATAAGATCTTTGAAGATCCTATTTATATGAGGCCAAACTGAATCAGGGTGGGCCTTAATCCATACGACTGAAGAAATCGGGATGCAGCCTGTCAGCAGAAGCCAGAAGCTCAGCAGAAACCAGAGGGGCAGATTAAAGAAGTGAGAGCTCACCAGGGATGGAAGATTGCCCAAACACTACAGATTCCGGGAGAAAGGAAACCCTTCCACTACCCTGACGTTGGACTTCTAGCCTCCAAAAGCATGAGACAATAAATTCCTGTTGTTCAGGCCAATCAGTTTGTGTATTTTCAACATCTGAATAAGATACTGAATAAGAAGGCAAATGTTCCATTGTTTCACTCCAACTACTACCTCTAAAGGACGTGTGGTTTCCCACTTTGATATCCTACTTGAATACAGATGTAAACAATCTTTCTTCCCCTCAGGAAGCTAGCATCTTATTCATCTACTACCTTCACTAAAAATAGTTACTGTCCTCTCATTTCAGTATCCATTTAGATCATGACTTCTGAGAGCAAAAAGTGCTAGAATACTCTGCTAGGAATAAAACCTGAGATTCCTAAACCTGAGTTACTGATGACTGAAAAATCCAGCTTAACAACTGGTAGAACTCTGGTTTAGTGACCTTCCATTAACCTTTTCATTCTGTGTTTAGCAACATAGAAGCTAATCAGCAAAACATGATTTCAGCTTCCCTTAGAAGAATTAGACCTTTAGAACAAAAAGTGATTGTGAGATTGTGGCAAAAGCATAAATTAAATTTTGGACCCCTAAGCAAAACACTGAAAGGGGCCTGTTTTTCATTAACCACTCCCAGAAAGACCTCAATCTACATTGTTCAAAAGGGGTGGGAGAGAGGAAATTTTGTGGGTCCCTGCACTGGAGCGGTTGCTCTTCTTGGTGGGATGAAGTGGCCAAGCAACAGGTGCTATTCAAAAACCAAGAATATAAAAATAAATATGAAAGAAGTATAGAACTGGGAACCAACCAGCACTGTCACCTGCACCCTCATATGGAGAAAACAGTAGAGTCTATAGACGGAGCCTAATTTTAGGTACTCGCATTTGCCCTTCCCTTGGAAGATACACCTGTTTGATCAAGAACAAGTTCTTCAAGACTTTATTATATTCCACTTTTCTTTATGTTTGAAAATTCACAAAATAATAAATGCATGCCAACTGGTTCACTGGAAAAGGAGAATGCATAGAGGGCAAAGGAAGTAAATATTTCAACAGTCCAATCGTCTTGAGATTGTGTTCTGCCGAGTCACAATGCAAGAAATGGGAGGACAGAGAAAGCACAGATGCAATGATGGCTGCCTCCTGTCTTGCTCAAAGAACTGGGGGGCACAGGATGATGGGCAGGTTAGGAAAGGAGAAAATGCTGCTGCCTGCATCATGTTTGCAGGAGAGGTTTCAGAAAGAGGCTCCATCAGCTTGAAAATCCAAACATCTATATACACAGAGGGCATAAAGTCTACATTTTTTGACTTGAAGGGAAAACATTTTCATAGGCTGTTAGACCCACCGATCTGGAAACAAGTGGAGCAAGAGTTGTAAGCACAGCAAGGAGTTGAGAAGAAAGAATAAAAAGGTTATTTGACTGCTTCACTTTCTTTGAACATACTTTGGATCCTCATTAGTTAAGGAAACGTCAATAATATTAATAACTAATAGCCTCCTTTTTTTAAAAAAATTATTTTAAACTATTTTTTGACTTACATTAAAGTTGCCAAAATACTATACTATTTCCCCCTTTTATCCATTCTTATCCTTTACTTACTTCCCTTATTGATAAGCCCTTAATGCTTCTTCCCTTAATGTTAACACCTTACAAAATAATAGCGTAATTACCAAGAACAAGAAATTAACATTCATACACTATTACTTAAACTGCAGACCTTATCAGAATTTCAACGTTTTTTCCACTAACGTCCTTTTTCTGTTGCAGGATCCTATCCAGGATTCCCCATTGCATTAGCAGTTATTTCTCCTTTGTCTCTTCCAGTCTGTAGCAAATTCCTCAGTCTTTCCTTGCCTTTCTTGCTCTCGACGCTTTTGAAGAGTATTGATCAATTATTTGTAGATGGCCCTCAATTTGGTTTGTGTGATGTTTCTTCATGGTACGGATGAAGCTATGCATTTTTAACAGGAATACAACAAAAATGATGTGTCCTTCTCACTGCCTCATCTCCAGGGGTTTATGATGTCAGTTTGTCTTATTACTGGTGATGTTTCTCTAGATCACTTGGTTAGATTGGTGTCTGCTGGTTTCTCCACTATAAAATTACTATCTTTCCCTTTATAGGAAATAAGTATCTTTGGGGAAGATATGTTGAGACAATACAAATCCTGTTTCTCCTCAAACATTTGCCCACTACTTTTACCATTTGTCTGTGGATCTTGTCTGCAAAAATTCTTACCATGGTGTTTGCTTAATGGTGATTTTCTTTCCCATTTTCCTTCTACATTTATTTAATTGGAATTCTACTTAATGAAAAGCTGCCCCTTTCTCCCTTTTTATTTCTTTTGATTAGTTATTTGTATCAGTGTGGACTTGTGGATATTTGTTTTATTCTATGGATTAAAATACAATACTATCATTTTCTTTATTTTGTTGCTCAAATTGTTCCTGCTTTGGCTATTGGGAACACCTTTAGGTTAACTCCTGGTTCTTTTGACAAGCCTCTGTCTTTATTTGAGCATTTTCTTCTTTTCTGGCATTATAAGAAGTTCCAGGCTCATTTTGTATTTTCCCTGCCCTAGCCCTGGTATCAGCTACTTCTCCAAAGAGACCTGGTTCCTTTTATTGGAGAGAAATAAATTACTGTGGGGGTACAGGGTAAGGAGAAATGCATTCCTACTGAAGGAATAAGGAAAGACTACATATAGAAGCTGTGGATCATTAAGGATGGACAAGGTTTGGATCTGCAAAGATTAAGGGAAGCACTTCTGGAAAGGGAACAGTTTGAACAAAAGTGTGGGAGGTAGGAAGAGCAAGGCAAGGCATGGAAAGGAAACCGAGATAGCTGTGTCTGGGTGGAGTATAGAACATATGAGGGGAGCATGGTGGCTGGAGCTGGGTCATGACGCTCCATGAACATCTGGCTAAGGTGGAATTTGGGCTTTGTTCAGTGTGTCATGGAGAGCCCCTGAGAGTTTGTGAGCAGGAAAGTGGCCTGACAGGAGTGGCATAATGGGACATAGAATGTAGGATGGATTTGAGGGACAGGGAAAAATCTCTGGGTGAGAGAAATCAGCCTGGAATCTACTGAAATAGGGGAACAGCGAAAGTGTGAATTAGAACAGGTACAACAGGTACAGAGAAAAGATATATTTGAGGAGCAAAATCAACAATAGTTGGCAAAAGAAAAGTATCAAAGGTAACTTCAGGATTTCAAGGGAATATACTAAAAACTACCAGAGTTCGAACTAAGATATAAGCAAGATGGTGGGAAGCTGACCAACAGCTCCCAAAGTGCAGAATTGAGATAGATCACTTCCTTGTGACTATTTTAGTGCTTTGTTAAAGATGGACATGAAAGCAAACTTTATATTAAACAGTGTTGTGCTTTTTAGCAGCAATGCTAAATCTCCAATTGGAAGGAAATTGCAATAAGAAGTCTAATGAAATTTCTAGATGATAATGAAGTTAAATTTACCTGTGGTGCTGGTTAGCCATTGGCATTGAAAATCACCACATGGCAATATTTCCTTTGAAGTTAGATAGCACTCTCTAAATTAGAAATTGCTCACATTTTTTGGACTATGACTAGGCTGCTATTAAAACAGAGCCATATAACTTCACTCACCAGGGAGTTTTAGAACACTGAAGTTAGAACAAAACCATTGCAGCTACTCTATTAATGTTGTATCACTATTCAGATGTGATAAGTTTATTTCAGGGAACAGCATAAACTCAAATATACTAGCCTCTATACAATCATGACAATACTTACTAGTTAGTACATAATGCACAGGCACAGGCTGTGCTTCCCGGGAGAATTTTTGAAAAGTCAACTGTGGCTATGCCACAGTCTCTGGTTCTTAAGTTACTTTAAAGGATGAAAGCAAAAGGCTAAATTTGTTCATCTGATTTGCAAGATGCTAGATAAGTTATCCATACCACCCAACAACAGGAAGGTCAAAAGTGGAGGAAAAAAGAACAAGAAAGTTTTCTTCTATTAGCTTGCGAGGAAGTTGGTAACTGTAGACTCATCAGGCTATAAGGATGTCTGGCAATAGACGCCAGCCTGGCCAAGCCAAGTGACCTTGTGGGTTAACATCCACCATTGCGTACTCCTTCCCCCTTGTTGTAAGAGATGAGCAAATGTCAACACCGATTTAGACAATGTGTCCATTGCCCTCCAATGATTCTCACAGAATAAAGCTGTTAAAATGGTTCCTAGAGCAGACATTTTTCCTATAGAAATTTAGATAATTTTCATCAGAAAAAAAGAAGATGAAAAATTATGTAATTATGCTCTCCAGGAATATGAAAGTAAACACGTGGAAAATGGAAGCCAACTATTTTTCTTTTTCAGGGGAGTCAAAATGGACACATTGAAGGAAAGGCTTACAACATTTATAAAGGACAGACAGATGTTGGACATCAGTATAAGTTTCTAGGAAGAGTTTGTTCACACTAATTCATGCATGGATTTCACAAACACAGAGAGGAAGACTGCACTGAACTCTACGCATACAAAGATGGACCAAAGGCAAAGACGAAGGGGAACAGCTCCTGCTCTGAAGGAACTCAGAAGCTTTGAAGATACTAAACAGAAATTCCTCCAGAAATTAAGCTCCCTTATTACAAAGTTGCCACATTAAAAAACATATTTATGAATTAAGGTAAGCAGGGTTGGCAGGATTGAGGATTCAAAAACAAGAACTCAAACACAGTAGGAAGCACTAGTTAAAGGTAAAAAACTGTAACATGGTAAAGATACATTTTCATCACGGACCATCTCCCATTCCCCACCCCCCATACACTTCTCCCCTTAATGAGCTCTCCCGCTTCTCTATCTTTTAGGTATCCTCTTCTAAGTCCTTTTTCTTATGTTTAATTGTGGAGTAATCTGATACTAGACCTTCATAACCATTTACTGATTAATTATATTTAACATGTTGGTTACTTGGGTTATTTCTCATGTTACCTGTCAGTTGCTTACATGATTTTTTTAATTACTAATTTTGAAATTGAAGGCTTTGTCACGGCCTTAGGAATTTCGAGTCTTGGCTCATGGGGTGTGTATATTGGGAGTGGTGAGAAGGGCAGCTAAAGTCATATTTTTTAGTTTTCCTAAAACAGATATAAAGATATTAGGCAGAAGAGTTGGAAGGAAGGTAGAGCATGTTTTCTTCCTTTTCCTGGAATGAATGAGGTTGTGGCTTTTGTGTCCCAAGTTGTCATGAAGGAACTTCCACCACAAAATGAAAATCCCTTGATCGAAAATTATTAAGAATTTCAAGATTGTGAGAGCAGAGCATTAAACCAGTGTGGAGTCCTTCTGAGTGGGGAGCCTGTGTGACTGCACGGCTCTCACACCCACAAAGCTGGCCCTGGGCTCCTGGTGCCACGAGACCCTGCTCTTCTGCAGTTCAGGTCTCCACTTTGGGCTCTTTTGCCTTAGCTGCTTCATTTTTCCTTCCAAATATGTGAGATGTAGCAGCCTGAGTAAATCCATGGTTCTTGTAATGAACAGCAACCAACACAATGAAACACTGCTTGAACACAACAGGGTTCCCTAGGCCATTTCTTCTTCTAACTTTATGAAGACCTTCTAATCCTAGAACTGCAGAAACATTAAAATGTTTTCCAGTTCATGCTATGTTATTTTAAGTAATGCTTAATTATGTTTTTATGTTTTGATATCCTTTCAGATGTTTTAGACTGTCCCCATGTCTTCTCTAATTTTTTTTTTCTATTATGTTGACATTCCTGAGGACGTTAGTGTAGGTGAATGGCATGCATTTGCTTCATCAGGAGGTTTTACTATATTTTTCGAGTAGGATCAGCGAGCCTTGATCTTCCTCCTGCCTAAACCTCTGCACTTTATTCAACGACCCTCCCATGTAGTCTCCTTCAGTAAACCCCACTTCTGGAATAATTTTCTGGAACATGAAAGATACTTTAAAAAGTTAGAAATAATTTCCTATTTTGCATCATACCTTGAATAGTGTCTTGCCTGCCTTTCTTGGCTCAAATTCACGTAAGAAAAATATCATGTAAGTAAAAGGTACTCAGTTCTAATTTCTCACAATAGGATACTAACTTTCTCCTAGGCTCAGATTTTCATTGCATAATTTACACATTAGTTCCTCCCTTGTTTGGAAGTTTTTATTTGTATATTTTTTGGCATCTTACTAATTCAAACTAATGGGAATTGGGAATGTCATCATGTGGGAAGACTAAATTATAAAATAATATAAAAGATATTATGTTTGATTACTCTTAAGCTTATGCAGTACTTCAAGCCAAAGTTAACCAAGTGTCCTTTAGTTAACAGGGACTTGGGTCAGTTAAGTGACTTAATAAATAGACAAGGCTTATTTGTAATTAGCACATTGATTGTTTACATATAAATTAGCATTTTTTAAAGTGCCTGAGGGGAGTTGAAAAACAGCTTGTTAAGAGGTATTTAAAGCTGCAAATCATTTATTTCAACACTAATAGAAGCTATGTTCAAAGTCTTTGCTAGGCCAAGGAAACATCAACCAAAAGCCCAAATCATCAGAAACTCCAAATAAGTTTATCTGAACTGATGATGACCTTTATTTCTAGAAAAAAGTTACTAAAATTTCCTTTAAGTTGATCAACATACTTGACAAATTATTTTTTTTTCCTTTTTTTATTAAAATTTTTTTATTAAAAATCAAACAATAAAAAAAATTTCAAACAAAACCAAAACTAAAGGAATAAGAAAAACACATACTAAAATAACTACATTGTTTCCAAAATCTTCCTACCATACCCCAAGAAAATTAACAAACCAACGAATTATTGAAAAGCCAAGATACTCATAGAATTAATCTAAGTCTCAAACTCTTTCACCAGCAGTATTCTTTTCCCATATCTTCATTTTCAGGAAAATGACCAAATTCTGCAAGTTCTGAACATGAATCGCTGCCCTTCTGGTCACAGCTAACTGAACCAAGGACGAGCCCTTGATCCAAGGCAAGCCAACATGCGTTGTGTGATACAGGTTGGCTCGAAAGAATGAGCTTGGTCTGAAATCAGTTTGTGAACACAGACAAACAGATGCAGTTAACAGTGACAGCAGAAATGGAAAGACAATGACCTAGAGAGAGGCTGGGGCAGGATGAAGCACGTGAAAGCCAAGTTACAAATAAATTACTGGAGGAAACAAATGCTGGGGAAGAGAGAAAGGAAGGAAGGAAATAAAGAAGGAAGGGTAAGACATTGGGAGGGAGGGAAGGAGGGAGAAAGAGAGAGAAAAAGAAAGAAGGAGGGAGGTAGCAAGAAACAGAAAGAGAAGAGATACACACATAGACACACAGACAAGACAGATAACAGATGGAACACATGGCCCCTGGGAAGGAGAGGTAAGTCCCTAGAGATTCACTTTTTGGCTTTTCCACTCATGCCCAGCCCACAGGCTTCCATATAGCAAACCTTCTTAACATCTCAGGTAAACTCAATGTGTTGCTGCTCCTTACTCTATAACTGGTGGTCAAAAGAGACTAATTAAAACATTGAAAACATCTTCCCAGTAAGAGCAAAGGAGAGGGGTATGCGCCGGTGGGTTGGGGTGGGGGAGACCGATTGAGGATACACTTGACACATAAAACATTTTAACTAAGAAGGCTTCCTCCTTATAAATGTGAACTTGCTTAAATGTTTCTGTATTTTTACCCAGACAAAAACCACAAAAGGCTTTTTCTGGGATCTCAAGGCCTGGGTCATGCCAGAGAAAGCTGGCAGTGGCTGCTGCGTGCTGGGGCCTGATGTCAGGGCTGGTGGTGGAGGCTGTCATATCTCCTTTGATGTTCACAGTCAGGACAGCTTCCGCCAGCTAAACATTTATCTAATCCAATTTAGCCAATCAAACTTCAGGCCTGATAAATGGTTACAGTAACAGGCAGCTCTTAACCCAGAGTACCTTCTACTTCCTGAGGTTAGCCTGGGGTCTTATTTGAAAACAAGGAACTAGCACAGCTGGGAGGAGGAAATCCAGAGAAAGAGCGAGTATGTGTGTGTGTTGAGTGTGCATGTGTGTGAATATGTGTGAGTGTGTGGTATACATGTGTGTTTGTGTGAGAAAATGAGTATGTATGAATGTGTGTGTGAATGTGTCAGAGTGTGTAAACATGTGTGTGTGTGTGTTGAGAGGGAGAGAGAGAAGGAGGGGAAGAAATGGAGAAAAATGAAATGGGAAATGTGTGTGGAAATTCTCTTTTCCCAACTGGAAAGACATATTAACATGTAAAAAGTAACATGAATTGAGTCTTCAGTTTCCCATGCAAGAATGACGTCATTTTCCATTAATCAGAAAGCAGACGCCTCTCACCTTCCCCATATTGTTTCCGAAAAGGGGTATGGAAGTTGAATGAGGGTCTTCAGCTCTCCTATTTTTATGTGTTCCCACAGGTAAGTATGAGCCATGTGGCTCTCTCTACCTTTGGGTTAAAAGCATGCATAGCTAAGGGACCAAAGCTTCCAAAGGGATTAGGGAAAGAGCCCAAATTCAACTCTTAATGCATTCTCCTCTAAATGTCAAGGAAATCTGGTGGGCTGCTGCTGTTGTTTTTCTAAATCTCTTTGCCTGAACAACACTTTGTAACATACATGGAATGCAAGATTCTTTATATGCAGAGGGAATATAAGTCCTAAGGCACATAGCAATTTTCTGCTTGTTGAATCTTGTGCCTGGGTGGTTTCAACAAAGCCACATTTCCTTAACATCACCTAGTCCAATCTACAGAACAGACACTTCCATGCCAGTATAACCATGTTTAGCAAAGGATCTCTGCTTTGGCAGCTACTTAATGTCCTGGGCAATGTACTGCTGCCAACATCCACTCAATTAGAAGGTATTAATCATCCATTTTACTGCTCTCCCCTACTGCCCAACTTCCCCCTTCTTCAGCAAGCCTTGGAGCACAGCAGTCTCCTCATGTAACGCAGCCTTCCAGGCAGATGCAGTTACATGGCAACCATAAAGATAGGGCTTTTTTTTTTAGGTCCAATATTCTATTAATCCTTACAAGTTTATTAGTTCTGACTCATAGCAATCCATCAGCCATAAGTGCAAGAAATGATGCTTGGAAATTAATACCCACATTTCAGCAGAGGAGGTTTTTTTACATATTAAATTATCTTTAAAGTTATAAATAAATATATATGTGGAATAGATTTAAGCATTAAACATTTATTTAGCCAACGATACTCAGTAAACTTAATATTCAGCAAGCTAGAGTTATTTCAGCAATTTGATAATAGGTCCTCCACTTGCTGCCCTGCTCTTCCTTGGTAAAATCATAAATCCATAACATCAAGTATCAGGGCTGTTCCTTTCTTAGAAAAAAAAAAAATGGTGTTTCCTTTATCTAACACTCATTTTCAATGCTACAGTATTTCAAGGTATGGGAAATGTTTGTCGGACTAGAAGAATAATTCTTAAATTTTTCTGAGATGTTGTTTGTTCCCACTTCTTCCCTTTATCTATTCCCTGCCATCCCCAACAATGCCACCTGAATAGCTTTTTTAAAATGATCTCTTTAAAGGAAGCCCTGTTTAAATCATGGCTTCCAAAGAGTTTTTCAAGGACCAAAGCCATTAGGAACTCATTTTGCTCCTGGGAGCCAAAAGGCTGCATTCAAGGGCCAGGAGTTTATTCTGCTATGTTATAAAAAACTAAAAGCAACAGAGGGTCTAGTTTCTTATCAGGTGTCAAACAACTGTACCACATTATCATCCAAAAGTAAGTCAGAAAACACATGTTCAGTTTTCCTTATTTATTTTAAACAAGGAGAACAAGAAAGAACACCCTCAGTGTTGACTGCCAAACCTGGATTTCTTGCTAGCTAATTTTTCTAAAAGATATACTCAAACAAAAAGTTTTCTAGAGATACTTCTCTTCCAGCACTGAATTAAATCAGCATAATTTCATCAAACTTTGCCCCTCATGGAAATGTAATTATTACACTCTTGTTTCCTATAATTAAATATTTTATTCTTAAGCTCGTTTGTAGATTTGATGTACAACAACAGAACACCACATGATTCATGCCAGTGACAATATAAGGTGAACAAAGTGTTAATGACAAAACTCTGGTCTAGACTGTAATATACCAAGGAGCATTTTTTATTATTTAACCTCAAAGGCAACAAAAGCAGAACTCAATTTTATGTTAGCCACTCCTCTAATCTTCTGTGGTCCTTTCTAATGTGTCTCTTCTTCCTCTGCTTCTCTGCACACAGACATGCTTTCTCTGCTTATGAATTTAGAACTGCTTCCATAAGTCACATCACTTCTTTCCTGCCTTCATGCAGTTTCCCCAGAATTCAAAATTTCATAAACCAGACAGCTCAAGGTACACAGACTCCACCTCCATGTCCCTGCTGGATTCTGAGGCTAGACAGACAGATACTTAATTAGTGGTTATCTGCATGTCTCTGAACTGCGCACACAGTGCTCCCTTTGTTTTTCTCTGTCTTCCCATGCCAGTGTGTACCCACTTATATCCCTACTGAGTCTGGTTACCAAGGGCTGTGTGTAGCCCCACCAAGGCTGCCAGATTTTAAAATACAGGCAATGCCATGTTCTACAATGATAACAGCAAACATTTTAATGTGCCCTTAGTCCTTGGGTAGATGCTCAATATTAGAGATTGGAAGAGAGAGAAGGAGTGCTAACTCAGTCCTAGCATCAAGAGCACAGAGTCTCTTACAAGTAGATACCTCAGTCCAACTCCTTCAGTATAAAGGAAAGGAAACTAAGACCCAGAGCCATGAAGTGATTTGCTCAAGGTCGCAAAGCCATTTGAGACAACTTAAGGCTAGAACCCAGGTCAACTATCAGTTGGTAAGGCTTCTTACAATTATTCAAGCCAACTCTCAATCAGAAAATCAGAAATTATAATGACATTCTAATATATACACGCATATTATATTAGCACATAACATGTTATAATAGTGCCTAGGTGATGAGATATGACATGCTTGTGGGAGCGTGGGTCGTAGTGGTGGTGGTGGTGGCTATGAAAGGTGATGAAATATTTAATCGCTTGCTGCATTCTGAAATAATGTCACAGTTTCATTTTGCCTCCAGGGTTATACGAGGGAAAGATAAAACTCTAAATTAAAACAAAAATGGATCATTCAAATCAACTGAGGCTATTTTTCTTTGATAAAGGTGCTTTAAAGATACATATTAAGATATTGTAATTATAATAATGAGACTAATTCTAATTATGGTCAGTGATATTCACAGTGCCTATCCAAAGGACAAACACCTGTGTATATACACAAATCCAATTAATATAATGTGCAGTATACCCATTGTCTTTCCCAGACACAATTCCACTAATAACCTTTTATAACCCTTAATATATATGTGAGTAAAGATGGGTCTGTAACCAGTAATCCTTCCCCACTGCATACTATGATACATAATAGAAGACTGGCTTCTAATTTCAGTCTGTTGTTTATGAATAGTTTTACTTCTGCCCCCTCCCGGAACACCTGATACCTTTAATCAAGAAGATCCTTGGCCACATCACTGATTCCTTGCAACTCTGCATTCTCCACACCTTGTCTTCAATAACCGTCTCTTGCATGTGCTGCTTCCTTTATGTGCCTTCCACAGACTACGTTGAGGTTCCCTTACCTCTTATGCAGACAATTATTGCAAAAGACTTGTAGCTACTCTCACATCTCTTCATTCCTGACAGAGGCATCAGAATTATCATCATCCTAAAACAACTCCTGACATCATTAAACTGCTTAGAAATCTTCCATGGCTCCCCCCTGGCTAAATGAATAAATTCCAAACTCCTTGGCACGGCATTCCAGGTCCTCCAAAAGATGGTCTAGTCTGGTTTATTGACCCCAACTACCTTTTGCTCATTTCTCTAGGCAACACTTGGTAATCCCACCATGTGTTCATTTTCCTGTGTACCTCAGTGCCTGTAATTCCCTTTTCTCCCATCCTGATCCCAATCACCATTGGTCAAATCTCTGCTCTTCAAGGCCCAACTCCAAGGCCCAACTCTGCTCTTCAAGGCCCATCCTTAGCAAATCCATCCCCAAACCTCTCAGTTAAAATTTAATTTTCCTCTTCTATACTTCTATAGGACTTTCTTAACATCCCTAATAATAACTCAACACATTTTGCTTAAAGTTATATTTTATTGTTACACATCTTTCTTCTGCATTCAGCTATAAATTCCTAGAGGGCAGGAAAACCTCTCATAGCTCTGAACGAGGACAAACCAGTATAGTGACTATGCCTAGTAGGCTCTCAATAAATATTTGCTGAAATGACTTAAAATGTACTTTATATAGCAAATCATTTGTTAGTGCTCAAGTTTTCCAACCTGTCATAGCTCTTTTGCATTGTTTCAAATTGTTCTTTTCTTGGGGGGTGGGGGGTTGCATCCTTACAACCTTCCCTTCCTTGCCCCTCCACTGTCCCCACTGCTAAAACTGTGGTTGCTTCATTTAACTTTCAAGAAACTGCCTTCACCTTTATTTGGTGAGCTTGTTTTCTGCACATTTATCCTACCCTATTAATGTCATATCAGCACAATATCTAAAGATTTTTCTACAGCATCTAGAATCTAGAAAGATTGAAATCTCTACTCCCTTACTTACTGGCTGTTCTGGTTTGCTAATGCTGCCGTTACGCAAAATACCAGAAATGGATTGGCTTTTATAAAGCGGATTTATTAGGCTGCAAATCTACAGTCTGAATGCCATGAAAATGTCCAAATTAAGGCATCAGTATGAGTGTACCTTCACCGAAGGAAGGCCAATGGCGTCCAGAAAACTTCTGTTACCTGAAGGCACATGGCTGGTGTCTGTTGGTCCTGGGTTGTGTTCCAGCTCCACTCTCAGCTCCTGTGTGTTCTCCAAAATGTTGCTCTTGGGTGTTTTTTCCTCTCTTAGCTTCTCTGGATCAAAGTGTCAGCAAAAATCTGCTTTCAATGGCTGTCTCCAAAATGTCTCTCTTGGCTGCAACTGCTCTGAGGTCCTTCTGTTTGTGAGCTTTTATAGGGCTCTAGTAAACTAATCAAGACCCATGCTGAATAGGTGGGGCCACACCTCCATGGGAATAATCTAATCAAAGGTATTACCCACAACTGGATGGGTCACATCTCCATGGAAACAATCTAATGCAAAAATTCCAACCTAATCAACACTAATACTTCAGCCTCCACAAGACTGCATTAAAGAACATGGCGTTTTGGGGGACATAGTACATCTAAACCAGCACACTGGTTATATGACTCTAGCAAGGTACTTAACTGCTGGGAGCCTTGGTTTCCTCACCCGTAGAAAGGTGTAATAATATTTTGAATCTCTGAGGATTACTGCAGCAGTAATAAAGGCATATCACCTGTCATAGAGAAGGCATTCAATAAACTGTATGTGGTATATTATAGACCAGGACAAAGAAAGTCAGCTGGGAAAGGAAGCAAATTGTTTCCTGGAATCTGCGACAGTTGACATGAGTGATCCCTCATACCAATCTTCAAAACCTGGCTCCCTCATGAGAGACCCACTTGGTTTCTCCCTAGCACACTAAATTTCTGAATTTCTTTACATGGATGCCATTACAACATGTGGTGCATATCACTCTTCACTTTGTGAGCACAATACACTCAGACTTCATTTTCTTGCCATGGCCCAGCACACAGAGATATAACACCAGAGAGATGCCGTTCATTAAGATTTACTTGTATAACTTAAAAGTTGGCTCAATACTCAGACTTTGTTATTAATGGTAGTGTCCTGTAATCTATGTTAAATATAGACCAAGAGCAATGCTGATGAATGTGCTGTATGTCAAATTTGTGTTAGTTCAATTCACAATCATAAATTAAAATGTTCTCCACCCCTCCCACATAGATTTGGTCTAGGGCTTCACTAAACTGACATAATTCTCTTGTAGTTTCCATAAAAACATGCTAGCTTTTTAATTTTGTTTTCTATTTCTAGATTTAGCTCTACATTATTGGCAACTATGTTGCCCAGATTATAGAACTTGGTTAAAGATTGCATTTACACTGTATTTGAAACTTTTTTTCAGGGTGGAAGATTTTCTAGCCTAAGTTGTTATATGTGTTTAAACTTATTTGGTCTTTCTACAATGCTATGCAGATTCTGCAAAATGAGCCATGGGTTTATGAATGTATCATTGTGAATAAGTGGTTGGTTTTGGTGGTGGTAGTACTGGAATCTCTTTTTATAGTGAGTGGGACATTCTGAGGATAGAATGATACTAATGACCAGACATCAGTTCAGGCACACACGTGAGTGCATATGTCTGTGTACATGTGTGCAAGCATGTGTTGTGTGCACAGGTGTACATTTAGGGGGTTTGACCACAAACCTCCTTAAAAGCAAGACACATGGCAATAATCGGATTGTAGACCCTCTGCGCTAGTAAGCTCTTACAATGCAGTATGACTACATATAACCACATGAATTACAGTCTCCTCTTACTTCACAGTAGAAACCTTTATCACCAAGACAAAGAGCCATAACATCAAGGATACACATCCAGAGGATCTGAATAGCCAAGCTAAGAGATTCAGGAGTCTCTGCCTACTTATAAAGCGGCCTGATGAACACAGGGTTGAAGTCGTATTGTTTCCCTCCCTCTGCCCTCTGCAAATGTATTGTGGCCTGAAACCAGTTTGTGATTGCTGAAGTAAGTTCTCTGTGTGAACTTACATAAGACTGTCCAGAAGAAACAGGGCTGATATGTTGTCTGAGAGCCACCACCCTATGACCACGGCCCACTCATCAGAAAGATGATTTACCAACATTCAAGAAGTTATGATTTTATTATTTCTTTTCTTACCAAAGTATGCCTCTGTACATATTCTCAATATAAAGTACAAACAACTCAGGTTTGTAGCTTTTCCGTGTAGAGAAGGTATATATCATATACATAAAGTAACAAACACATATTAGAGGAGTTAAGCAGCAAACTGATTTTTTTTTGCTCTGATTATGTATTTTTTATTTTTTTAAGTGAGATCACTATATAGTCTATAAAACTTCATTAAAATTGGGATTACTTAAAAACTATACAATAAAAATGAAAAAATATATGAGACATCACTATCATTTTTTTCCTACAGAAAAGATGATGAAAATGAGACCCATGGCAAAGAGCCATCCCTGATAATTTTGAGCAAACTGAATTTTGATTTAGTTACTTTATCCTCCTAAACTAAATAAAGCAGAACTCTGTGAAGTCACAGGGAGACAAAACATTTTCAGTTTGACAGGTTAATTTTGGCAACACTTTTGCTCTGCTGCATTAGAACAACTATCAAAACTCAAAAACAACCAATATTAAATTTTTGCCAAGATAAAATGCTTATATAAATGTGATTATAATTGGAAACTTTTTCTTCAGCAAAACATAAAATAAAAAAATAAAAATTTATTTGATTTAGTCATATAAAAGTTAAGTGCTGACAAAAATTTAAAATACTGCTTCTTTAAATAAAAAGTTTCTTCCAAAATGAAAAACTTAAAATACAGGGTTGTTTAGAAGAGTGCCTCCCCTTTTCCCAGCGATATGTAACTTCAAAGAGTTGAAATCATCTTGTGTTATAGGAAAAAAAGTTTATAATCTCTATAGCATACAGGTGTAAAAGAAGATGTAAAAGAAGATTCTGGAGAAGCCAGGTATGATTGACAGGAAAAGAACAGAAGACCCATAACTGATGGTGCCTGGAGGCTCACTCCAGAGAGGACACAAATTGCAGGGGTTGGAAAAGCAAACTGTCCATGCGCTGAAAATAGGTAAAAGAAGTAGAGAAGGAACAAGCTATTAGAGATGAAGAATAGGAAGCCATTGTAATCTGAGCCTTGTTGGAGAGCAGGGGGCATGGGGGATGGGCACACACACGGGGATGTTTTAGGGCTGAAGAAAATATGTTTGTTGAAGCATTCCTGGAATTCTACAGGATGGTCAGCTCAGGATCCAAGAGGTTCTGTAGAGTATCATTTTAACTAAAACCCAAATAGAAAGAGCCAGGATGAAGCATTAGTTTCTTGACCTGGATGTGTATCAAGGAGGACTCAATAGCTACACTGTATGTATGTGATTTACCTGTTTAGAACATGTACACTGGAGATCCTCTTGCTATAGCAGATTTTATAAGTTAAATAGCTACCTTAACACACAATCTGTTGATAATTCAATTAAAACGGCTGGAATATAATAAGGTATTGTAATAGAGTTTGTAGGCCCAAAGTCAAATTTTTTTAAAAAGAGGAAACCCCCTTCCTCCCCGCCGTTGGAAAGGATGAAGGCAATTCCTAGGAAATTCTGATCTAAGGTCCACTCTAGGCAGTTTTAATCTTCCAGGCATCCCTTTCTTCTTCTTATTTACTTGGATTATTAATGAAAGTTGAGCTTCCGGGCTTTTTAAATTCCAGTTTCTCAATTAAGACTGAACTATTCCAAAGCAAACAGTTCTTCCTATTCCTGCAGATTATTTGAATTATCATTTTATTTGATTCTGATGAATTCAGATGTTTAAATTATTTCCGTCAATACACTGATGTAATTTTGTCAAAATCTCAGTAAGAAACATTTTTAAAAAAGATTTCTCCTTAAACCCTGAAGCTTCGTGTCTGGAATTATGGCTTGTTCATTGCTGGATGCCAATTCCTCTTTTTTAATAGCCAAATGTTTACCTAAGCCACACACAAACTGGACAGTATAATCCACGGCACTCTTCATCTGTTTTCGGACATAATTTTAAGTCAAAGTTTTAAATGCATGAAGATAATTAAATGTTAACCAATAATCATGTTAATTTTAAACTATCTTCACAAACTTTGTTTCCCAGATTTTATATAGCCTGATGGAGGAGAGATACTTAATAAATGTTTGTTTGATGAGTATTTTTTCTCACAATTAACCAAGCTAAATCAAAATTTTATTTAAATTGTTGAAATATTTTACTTTCTTCAGATCATGATTTTACTAGCACAGTTTCGTCTATCCATCCCTGTACATCATGCCAACACAAACCCTCAGCAGAGCATTTATTTAGTTGGTGGGATTTTAATAAACCACTTTGTGAAGCAAACAAACAAAGTAAAAGGTGTTGCTAGGATCTAATAGCAGTAATAAGGAGCCAGTGGATTGCTCCTTATTAAGTGTATGCACTGCACACCTACTCAGTCCTGATTAACTACATTCTATTTTAGCACCAGAAATCTAATGAGAAAATGTTACATTTCCCAAAGGGTATAATGGTAGAATCAGAACAGAAAATACCAATAAACCTTGCAAACATTATCCTCCCGCCCCAAAATTTGAGCTTGTAAATGGTTTCATCTTTCTTAGTTCCATCTTGATTTCTTTTGAATCAATCATTCGAGAGATATATAACTTGGTATGTGCAAGGTGCTATAAAATCTTATATTCAGAAGCTAAGGATAATATATGCCTCAGATTCATATTAAAAGATTGTTTTAAAAGGCAAGGTGGAGTTTACTAATTATCTAGACAAACTATCCAGGTTGGGTCTTTCAGACTTGGGGAAAGTGGGCTTGAGCAAATTTTCATGGCTGATATGAAGGACTCACAGCTAGAACCAAGTACTTTTCAGCCTGGCAATGTGAATAACCTCAGTGCAATAATTTTTTAGATGCTAAATACACAGGATATTCAAACACACAAAGTTGATCCCTGAATACTGAATAAATTGCTATACCAAACATATAACTGCTAATTCTAGGGTTAATATAAGGAATAACTAAAAATTCTTTAAGTGTAAGCTTCAATGCCAAAAAAAAAAAAAAAAAAAAAAAATAGTACACTACTTGAGTAAAAATCAAAACGAAAGCATTCTAAACAGTTCAGTTGACAGCCCTGGTTTTATTCAAATAAACAAACATTATATAGTAATGTGATAAGAAATAAAAAGATGAATAAAAAATATGTTTTCTGACCTCAGAAGTTTATCACTTCATTGAGGGTCAAGAAATACTGTACTTCTTAAACTACCTTATATCAACTCCTACTGATGCTCCAAGAGGAAAACAAAAACAGCACCCAAACTTCTTTAGGCAGAGTAAGACACACACACACACACACACACACACATACACACACATGCCCTTTACAAAAGCAAAGTTTGCAACATGCTATAATTACTCTCACATCCTGACAGTGAAAGCACAAAGTTTCATTCTAAATATAGAGGAAGATGCTCTACATTGTGCAACCCCTCTGATTGTTGTTTTTTAACATTAGTCATTGATATGCCAGTGTCCTCCTTTGCATAAAAAAAAATCACTCTTTCTGAAAATACACATACAGTAGACATGGAAATTGTACTGTTTTAATTTTTTGTTTGGAGTGATTTTTTAAAATCTGTGGTAAATTTTATCCCTGCTTTGTCCTTCCTCTAGCTCTAAACCACTATCTAAATGCATTTTCCTTCTTGCTCCCAAGGTAGTGAAGTGCTGTTTGCTAAATGGACACGGATAGTTATCCATAGTCCAATTCACAGACCCCAGTGTCACACAACGGCTGCCCTTCAGATCTGCTCCAGAGATGGAACTTGTCTGCAGAAGAGAACCCACACTCACAGGGCAGCAGCCAAGAATCTATGCAAGTCCTGCTCGGCGGAACACTAATAATACTGGCACGGAAATGACAACTTCCTAACAATCCAGATTGGACTTTGTTATTTAATAAAAGAATTAAGTTCTCAAGAGTAGGTCAGCCCACACTTTGCAAAGCATCTCCATGTCCCTAGCAGACTGTAGAGCTGATTTTAATTTGTGGGATTTGAAGAAAACTAAAGAGTAGTGGTAAAGTGTTTGGGCTTTTATATTCCTGCTATCTGGATTCCTGCTACCTGCATGAACCTGGAGCGAGTTAATCTCTCTAAGCCTCAGTTTCCCCAATGGAAAAAGGTGATGATAAGGGTACCTACTTCATTGATCGTTTTGAAGATTACATATGATGCTACATGTAAAGCATTTAATATGGTGCCTGGCCCATGGAAAGATCTCAATAAAAGGTAACTACTACTATTATTTAATCAGTAGTTTTAGAACAATAAAAGCCATATCAAAAAGCCACACATGAAAGTACACAAAACATAAACCTATGTAGAAAAAAGATCTCTACCAACAATTCACAAAGATAAATGAGATGTACATGAAGCAAGCATGCTCCCACACACATCTTCTATTTTACCCTTCCACTTCAGTCAGCCGCTAAGAACACGCTAAGAACAATTGACAGTCCTTTATGAAAAAATATTTCGGCTTTCAAATAACTGCTTGGAAAAGCACTAAAAACTATATTTAACTGCCTCTCAGGCAATTAGACCACGGCCACAGCCACATCTGCTATTTGCTCATCAGGAAACTGCTTCCAAGACATTTAACATTCATAGGTGTATTAGCTCATTATTAATACTCTGGAAATTCTCCATGACACTATGAACTGTAGTGCTGAATCTGATATAAGGAGGCTCCACCTTGGTTTCAATTCATCTAAGAGGATTATGAATGGAATTCTCTAAGGACAACACTATGAAGTGGTCTCAAGTATGGACTGAATTACAGCAAATTTCCAATGTACTACACTATATTCCTAAAAAGTTTTCTTCAACCATTTCAAGCCTCTACTCAGACTTTATTTCTTCAAATTTGCAGGAAAAAATCATCTTAGACACGGTTCTAAGAATTTACATATGTTAATACATTTAATCCTCACAAGATCCCTGTGGCGTGGAAACTATTACTACTATTCCCCTTTTACATGTGAGGAAACTGAGGCACAGATAGGGTTAATAACTAGTAGTTCTAGTAGTGCCAGAGCTGAGATTGAAGGCAAGCAGTCCCATCACAGAGTATATGCTCTTATCTATAGCTATGCAGCCTCTGATCCTTACCAAAATACTCCAAAAAGTATTGAAGTTGTGGTGGAAACGAATTACTGAGAATTAACACTCTCAGGCTCTTATCATAATAGAGAGGCATTATCAGGAATTGAATGTGGACATCCTGCTGTCTTGGTGCTCTGTGCCAGCCTAGGTACCATTCTCCTGACATCAGGTAAAAAGGATTATTTCCTATGAATGCACATTTATTCAGAGATTGCGCCATGTACAATCTGTCTCAAGAAAATCAGCAAGAATGTCACCACGAAAGCCTGACCTATATTAGAACTTTTACTCCAAAGAAAGTTCCATCATTTGATATATGGAAATCTGAATATAGCATTACATTTCCAATTTTTAAATATAAATTTAATTAAATGAAATTTGTCAAAGTATGGGGCCTAAACATAGAAATGTTACTTTAAATTCATTCTAACTAGATGGCCGGCTGCTTGAGGAGCTTTCAGTGTCCCTGAATTCCCCAGAATCCTTCTCTTATCACCTATCACATAGGAGGCTCTCAGTAGAGAGGCATGAATTGTTGATTGGTCCAGTATCCATCCTGATTTCCCACAGTAGTTTTGTAAGAAATGATGAAATTGGCCCCTTTTCCTAATAGCACACAGATTAGCAACCTTTCTGGAATTGGGTAACATATCCTCCTGGTTCAACGGTGGTAGGTTCTAATCCACATGCCTCTGTGAATGGCTGTGGTCTGGCAGGCCACAAAGACACATACCGTGGTCTTTACAAGACCCCAGATGGGCCCTGGAGACTGGTGGCCGCCCTACTCAGCCACCCAGCCAAGCCCTGCACTGCTGGGACAGCACCACTGCAACTCTTGGTGTCACTCGGTGCCAGCCTAAAAGACTTAAAGAGGCAACTGGGTTTACAGAGTGTATTTTGGTAACCTCTTTCCTTCCAGGATTGTGGAGAACTACCTCATTGCCTCAATGGCTCCCAAATTCTATCCGCATGTGGGACTGGTTGTTATCTCATTTGGCTTGCTGGCAACACTCCCAGCAACACTCAACTGTTCTGGTAGAAGGGTTTCGAACTCCCCTTCTGTTCCAGCTCCCAAAGAAAGGACCCGGTAGAAAATCAATATTTATTTCCTTAAGTAAAAAAATCTCAACAAGCCAACCCTCCTCCTCTTTTTCCCTCCCTCCTTCTTTCTCCCCATTCTACCCAAACCACAAAGCAGCTGTACTCTGAAAGGGGCCTGTGCCGGTAGCTAGGAATATGTCACACCAAGAAAATCCACCATTGCCCAAAGCTGTTTTCTTTGTGGCTTCTTCAGTAGCAGGCATGCCGCCCCCGGTGTTTACAGTCAGCAATTTTGAATGTGCTGACATGGAGAACAGTGGCCACAGAGTCAATGCAAACCAGCAAGGAAGAGAAAACAGATGCGGAAATGCCAAGGGGGTGCTGGGCCTCTGTCCTCGCAGCTTTCCCGAGGCCCACAAGAGAGGCCACGGATAGGGTGGAAGCTGGAGGGGAGGGAGCGGAAGCAGCCTCACCTCCTCCTTCTTTCTCCTTGCCATCCCAGCTTCAGCCTGATGTTTCTATTTTGGGGGCTGACGCATGCAGAGCTGTGGAGGAGGGAGCCATTCTCCCCACAACTGTTAGGTTTTCCTCTCCACTGTTGGCTCATACGGAGCAGAGGGAGGAAAGGGTCAGACGACTGCGTTCCCAGCAGCTTTATGAACTTCTCCCACTCCAACATTTAACTTAACAAAAGTTCTTTATTTTGCTGATTTGTTTTTGTTCATTATTTTCACCAACAGCAAAGGAGAGTTTTGAAAGCAAAAAAGGTGCCAGAAAATTGGTGGGTAGCAAGTCTGGCATAAAAAAAGAGGGAGGCCATTAAATTAAGTCTTGAAAAGGACTATTATGATATCTCTATAATGTTTTAAGGTAGACTGGGATTTGAGGTTCTGTCTATTTTTGGCTCTACCTGGTTAGATAATAGGGAAGTCATTTATTCGAGGCGGTTCAAACACTGAAGTGATCATGTAGGCAGTGGGTCTTCCTGTCCACAGACACATGCAATGGGGCAATTCTGGGACCTGCATTCACATGCTAGTCTCTTGTATAAAGTAGTGTTTCCCAAACTCTGTGATCCACAGACCACACCCGTGGTATAGAAGTCCCTACCAACCTCTTACTGTACTCTCATGTGCCAAGAGGAAAATATACTCCCATTCACTATAATTAAAAGAAAACCAGGTATATTTGGGGATGAAATACGTGGCAGAAATGGCTACCTGCACCAAAGACTCATGTACACCCCCCCTTCAACTAGTGATGTGACACTGATAAGTGGCTGTCTAGCTAAGGACTACATTTCCCAGCTCCCCTTGCACCTTGAAGAGAATATATGACTTAGATCTTGACAAAAGAATGTGGGCAGAAATGATGGGTGCCACTTCCAGGCTTAGCCCGTAAAAACCTCCAGCAGGATTTCCCATGAACTTCCAGGTTCTCTCTTTTCCCACCCACCAGCTGGAAGCAAGACTCTAAGACCCTTTGAGGAGCTACAAGATGGAAGTAGCTGGCTGCTCAGGAAATACAAATGTTGGACTGTTTCACTAGAGAAAAACAAACATATTGGTAAATCCCTGGAGATTTCAGGATTTATCTATCACAAAAGTTACTTTATGCTAAATCAATAAGCAATATTAGAGGTAAATTATCAATTTAATTAGACACAATGACATAGATGTTAAAAAATAAATATAGATGATATGCTACCATTTGGGATTTTAAAAAAAGCATATGCCCACAAATATGCTTGTATATGCTTGGGTTATCACTGGAAGGAAAGACAAGGAAGTGGAAACTGGTTGCATTTGGGGGGAAAGGGAGAATGGGACACAGAAGAAAGGAATGGAAAAGAGATTTATCTTTCATTATATACTGTTTTTAATCTCTTGAATATAATCTTTTGAAATGCACATGTATTACCTACCCAAAATTTACCTATAAAAATTAAAAATTTTGAAAGAATCCAGTTCTCAGACGACGTAGAGAATGCATACAGACACTACTATTAGTCCCCAGGGCCTTTTTGTAAACCAATGGTATAAAGTGTTGACATTTAAAAATACATAAACTGTACTTCTGAAACTCAAGGGATGGGTAGAAGTAGGTGCTATCTTTGCAGTTCATCTGAATGCTTAGGGTTAACTCTCTCGTCCTCTTGGAGACTTTCATTTCCTCCCAATGGTAATGGGAAGGTGATGTCAGGGAGGAGCTGTCCCTTCCGCTAGATCAGGCTATTCCTAAATGTGCTGCATCACAAGTCACTCACAGGGCTTGGCAAAAAGAAGGATGCTGGGGCCTCTTTCCTGAAAATTCATATTCAGACATTCTGAGGTGAAGCGTGGGAAACTACATTGTTAGTAAGTGTCAGCTCCTCTACGCTCAGGCACCCTCGGGAAACCCCATTCTCATCTGTCTGTGTGTCCTATATGCCACCTTGGATAAGTTGCTTCACTTTCACATTTTATATCCCTGGAATGCATTTAATAAGATTTACGATTTACAAAACTCAAAAGTGTCTGCTGAGACTAAGGGGATGCCTGTGAAAATGGCTGAACGCCTATAAAATGACATATACAAATACTAATTATGATTATAATTACCATTGTTAGCATGTGCGTTTTGGGTTTCTATTGTATGTTTTAAAATTCACTTTATCAAAAAATGCTTCACTTTAAAAAGAGAAGGGGTAAAACACACCTTTGTTTCTATGGAGAGCCTTGTAAGAATTTCTGCTGTGCTGCTCGATGTTTAGCAGTGAGTTCACATCGGGCCGACCTTCTAACCGTGACAATACAGGTGCTTCCAGAAGGCACGGAGCACAGCATAAGCCAAAACGGAAACTCAGCAGAGTCGAGGGCAGTTCAAACGTAAGGAAATCAAGGCTGTAACTGGTTCTGGGACAGATTACTTTATGGAACAGGGATGGATGCGAGAGGTTAACTTAGGACAAGAAGTGATTCAGAGAGACTAGGGGAGCCCTGCACCATTTTATTTTGTGTTCACCTCACAGGTCCCATCCTTATCTCTGAATAGTCTAAAAATGCTTCGGACCAGACGGCCATCCAAACCCACCCCCCTATGTGGCTCAGAGCTAAATTGGTCCATGTCCCTGATTGCAATTTTTCTCTACACCAATTATCCAACAGTAAGAGAGGAAAGTATATAGAAGATTGTTTCCTCTATTTCTTGGGAAGTAATCTGAGTGGTTAATAAAACTTACTTAGAATGGCTAAGTTTTCTAAAATATCTTAGAAGTAAATCTCTGATATTTTCTAAGGAATAACTTGAAGATTATTTTTTTTAATCTAAAAGTTTCTCTGTAAAACAGATTAGGGAAAGGGGGGATAGAACCAGTAGATTTAAATAATAAGTTTTCTGTTTACTTTTGGGAGAATCCTAATTTTTTAAAGATCAGGTCCAAAAAAAAGGGGGGGCGGGTAAAGTTAGCAATAACCTATTGTGACTATGAATTGTTTCTTTTTTCTTTTTGGCAACTACCTCACACATCAAGTTCTGTTTAAATTCACTTTGTCTCTTTTAAATAAATGAAATGCCCAGGTTGCAGTATTTATTATAACGCATGCTCAATTCCAAATGGATCCCACGTACCACATGGACGACCTAAAAGCCTGCGATAGAGATTTCTGGGGCTCATCAAAGCCAGTTATCCTCTCCTTTCCTGGAATATGGAGACGTCCCAGGCTTCCATGATGTTAACTTGGAGCCATGTAACTTAGTTCTGGCCTACGGGCTGTGAGCAAAGAAAGAGCAGATGTGAGTTCTCCCCATTCCCTTCTCCTGCCACAGCAAACCTTGAGGCTAAATGTTGAGACGGCAGTGTCATCAAATGGTTGAGCCTCTGTCAGCCTGGGTCCCCAAGTGATAAGTGGAACAGAGCCTCTCCACTCTTCCTTTGCAAACCTGAGGTGAAAAAAATGCAGCAGGAGCAACGCTGGTTGTGTTGTCAGGGTATGAGGGATATATTTGTTACTGCAGCATAATCTCGCCTTTTCTGACTAATACAAAGCTACGGGTTTAAAATATCTGAATTTTAGTCAGGAGACCATACTTTCGTCCTATCTCCATAATTCTAACAAGTCACCTAAACTTTTTGAGCCTCAGTTTTTAGAACGTAAAATGCAAATAATAATTTCTGGCAATTCTACCATTCAGGGATATGTAAGGATCAAATGAGTTGTTCAAAAAATATTTTGAAATCTGCAAATCACAACCCTCGATCTAAAGAACTAGCACTGTTGCTGTGGACGTATCTGGAGAACTTAGGGAGCCAAATGTTACTGCTTATTTGGAGTCAGATATTAGTATTCATTGCTTCATATTTCTTAAAAAACTAAGCAATACATTCCAGTGATAGATTAGGATCATGAGAAGTCAAATTCTGACACCACTCGGAAAATAATGTATTATCTTAAAAATGTCAGGGCTAGCTGAATGGTTTCAGAAGCTTCCCTTCCAGCAAGCAAACACAACTTTTGCCTCTGGCATAAAAAGAAAGGAAAAACGGAGGCCCCAAGTGAATGGCTTGGCATAAAGCCCTTTATTCCTCCCACAGCCTGTCAGAGTAGGAGAGGGAAGGAGAGCACAAGAGAAGAACACAGAGAGTGGGCATTCCAGGCACCAGCCTGCACAAAGAAACAGGGAGAGCGATATGCATCTGGGAGGGCTAGTACAAATCTATTTCTATGTTACTCCTTGCAGACCGAACAGCTTTCTCCATAGAGGAAAGGAGAAACGAAAGAGATGGCGTCACAGTGGGGAAGATCTAGATGCAGGGCAAGGAACTGTGCCCTCTGACGTCCCTGACAAAGAACCAAGGCACTCTGCTTCTATTCCTGGAGAAGGGCTTCTTGACCCTTAGAGCAGATGACACCAGTCTACGGAATGATTTGTCAGAGGACTGTTTTCACCCAGCTGCTTAGGTTGAATCAGTTAATAATAGCTGACTTTTTCTTTTTTTGAGCAGTTACTAAATGCCAAGATCTGACATTTTATTCATCAAGGAACTGAGGCACAGCAAGGCTACATAACTTCCCTGAGCTCACACAGCTGGGACATGGCAGAACCAGGAGTTCAACTCAGTCTAACTCCAGACACTGTGGTCTTAACCACTACATTTATAAGAGAGAAATACAAAAAAGGGAAGGAAAATAGGAGGCAATCCCACTGCGTGCTACATGCCTTGCAATGGGCTTCTGACACATTAGCTCACTTAATCCTCATGTCTATTCTAAGGTTACTGGTATTCTTATCCCATTTTACCAGTGAAAAAATGGAGGCTCAGAGAGGTTAATTAATTTTCCCAAAGTCACAAAGCCAAAGAGTGGCAAGTCAGATATCAAACCCAAACTGATTCTACCAGACTAAAGTGGTAAGGATTGTGGCTGAAAAATATGCAAGACTTTTGGGAAGAAACCAAAATTTATTAAGAAGGAAGAGAAAAGAAAGACAATGAAGGTGGTTAGAAGCTGGCACATCTGCGTCTTGAGAAATATAACAGATCTAAATATAGGATAACACCTATTGATAGGGTTCCCTTATCACAGAGCCTTTTTGTCTACAGGATAATAAAGATAGTGAATCTAGTGTTTGAACCAGACAGTCCTGCACATCAAACAAACCTTTTTACACACAACAGAGTTACTATGAAAGTAGCCAATTGCTTTTTCTTTGACTATCTTGATAGCTTCTGCACTAAATTGTTATGATCATACACTTCCACATTTCCTAAACTTATGAAACACTGAATAATTGTTAGTTGTTTTGTTGTTGTTATTTTGCATCATTTGCTAATCCACAGCTAAAATGTTCCCCCAACCTTAAGCTAGAGAGGAGCAATGCAATTACGACACGGGAGCAAAAGAAGCTCATTAGCATACTTGTGACTGACACGAAAGATCATTAATTAGGCATTCCGAGCATAAGTATATATGTATAAATTAGCATCTATTCACCATTTAAACTGTAAGAGATTTTTCATATCTGAATATTAACTATGTTGGAAAATTACTTAGTTTTCCTGAGTGAATTCTACAAACAATACCCATCCCTGATAACAAAAACAAAATGAAGAGAAAAGATTTCTATGAGCAGACCTGGACACAACGTTAGGAGTCACATGAGGTTATTACTCTTCATCTATCAGTGTCTTCATTTGTTGTTCTGACTACCCTAACTGTTGGGAGCTTCCTGTGGACCCTTTTCTGTAGAGGATGCTTTGACATGGTATTACCACTGACATATTAAAGATGTTATGCCTATGTCCATATTCTGTCATTGTTCCTTCATTTGTTCTTTCAATATATATTGGATATGATCTATGTACAAAGACAAGACGGATGATACATACACGTGTATGGCAGAGTTTCTATTCTCAAGGACTTTCCAGTCTAGCAGGAAAGATGATACATAAAGCTATAATGTCAGGTAGAAAATTACAACTGCCAAAGAGTACAAATCCTGCTCAGCGGAGGAACAGGCTTTTCCTGGCCGGTGGAGGATTGGGGAATGCTTCATGGAAGAGGTGGCATTTAAGCAGGTCATAAAAGATGGATAGAAGGAGCATATCTGGCAAAGTCTGGGGTATGCCAAGGGAATCACCTAGCTGAGACACCGGAGCTGGACCAGAGCCATGTCCCTGTCTAATGTCACACCCGAGTCTTGAATTGTTCTACTTCTGTAGCCAATACTGCTCCTTCCCATTTTTTCAATCTGTCTGAAGTTCCTATCTTTTTAGGCATCTGGGAAACTACTGCTATCAAGACCACAATAATAATCTGTTGTCCATCACATGACAACACATGCTAATTATTTTGTAGAGCTTGTACTGGCCCTGTTTTTCTGGCAGTAGTGTTGTATTCATGCCAGCACTTCCATCTTTCTCTCCTGATCTCCCTTTTGACCAGTGGCACACTTTTGTAGGATGGCAATCCTGGATGAAGGCTGGTATATTTGTAGCTCTTTAACCGGTTTTGTAGGTAGAGCTACCTAGTGTGGGGATAGAACCAAGGAGCTTGGTCTTTTGTCATCACACTATAACACCTGAGTTTTCAGCCAGCCACGTTTCACTGGTACATTTTTTAGAGCAGAAGAATTAAAGCATTTTAATAACATCTGCTGTACAAAGAAAGGCAGACTAACTCGTTAGCTTGTTAAGTAAGGTCAAACCTCAGAACCCACACAGTTCTTGACACCTACCTGTACGAACCAGCCAGCCCAGAGGTCAGTGTGTTCAGGAAGAAGCCCAGACCATGGCCTTTCCTACTCGTCTTGCTTCTGCTTCTATGGAGAATCAGGCTATGGGGCTCTTTCAGGCTGAAATCTTTATGCTGAGGCCTTTGTAGCACATCAGTCCCTGAAATGCCTGGGATAGGATTTTAAGACAGGTCTGCTTCATAATGAATACTGCACTATGGCAGAAAGGAAGGTTGCTATCAAGGTCACATTTCAGGTGGCTCATGAAATAAGAAACTAATTGGCCAGCAGTGGATGTCATGAGCGCGTGAACCTTTTCTGCCTCAGCTATTGGCAGGTATTGATGTTTCTGAGGCACTCTGGTTCCTGAAGGAAACAAATGTGTTACCTAAAATGGATTAATCTGGAAAAGTATTGACTATTATTGAAGAAGGAACTGTCTAGGATCATCACGGCTGATTTTTTCTATGCTCCTAGCTAGATATAGATCTATCTTCTATTCATGGGGCAGATTCACATAGAACAAGTATAAATACTCTGTTTTGCTAATGTAAGTGGAACTTCTTAAGGCCATTAATATCCCTGATGAAAATGATGTCAAAATTCTTGACTTTCAGATTATTATTGTGGATAAGAGTTAAGTAATTAATTGTGAAGCCATAAAACTGTGGAGTTATAAACCCTACTTCATGCCTCGGCATGAGGTACACAGACAAAATGAAAGGCAATGAGTACCATGAAGTTGGGAATACAGCAGAGATCCAATTGCTTGCCTGTTTTAGAAATTCGGAGGAAAGGAAAGCTTATGGTGGGCTGGGGTCATTCCAAGAAGCCTGTAGGTGGTAGAAAGCTATGGAGCTGGGCCTTAGAGAAAATGAGGGAGTCACTTGGTATCTATGTCCAAAGACACGGATTGCAATGCAGAAGAATATAAACAGAGAAAAATAATCTGATTTAGATCATCTCAGTGAAATTTTCTCAAATTTAGTTGTGTCCAAAAGGGATATAAATATTTTGTACTGTGTGTTTCTGCAGAAATGCACCTGTTTTAAAGAGACGAATGGTTTTAGCCAGTAGCTGCACTTACCCCTCCTCCCTCACTACCTCACCACCTGGACAGAGTTCTTCCCAATAAGGCCTTCTGACAAAAAGAGAACCCCAGATTTTTATGCTGAAGTGCCTCTGTTAATACCATGTGAAACTTGGTAAAGCTTGACAGAAAGAGATGTTCTGAGTCCAACCTACTGAGACATGTTCCAATTTAGGCTGCGGAATGAAAATTACAGGGCCGCCATGGAGGCAAGTTAAAATTAGGACAAACTTCACTTCGGGCCCCTTAAGCCTTAAAGAGTTAGCTGATGAGGTAAAGGAAAATGAAAAAATTAACAGTAGGAACGTGAAAAGCAAAATCCCCAGACTTCTGTTCCTTTCTTTTGTCCTCTTGACAGCCCAAGCTTTTGCACATCTGAAAAACAGCAGCAAAGAGTTTTTTCCATCCCTCGACAGCTTCATACCAGCCCCTGCCTAAGTCAGTGCCTGTGAGGAAATACTGGAGGCCAACCTGGCTGGGAACGAAGGAAGAAGAAAATAAATGGGGAGGTCCTCTCTAGCCCAAGTGCTTTTACTCAGGTCCCCGTGGCTCAGTCCATGAGTGACCCAGGGTCAGTCAACTTCCAGGAAGACCCAGGAGACAGCTCTGTTGGATGATGGAACCTTCTTACAGTGCAGCTAAATCACTAAGTCCAGCCCAGCAGCAGATTTGGGGTTTGGGGGTGACGGATGAAACTATGTGTCACTTCTCAACTCTCCTGCCAGCTAATGAACAACCACCACCTTCCCAAAGAGATGGTCTTGAGGGAGTGATTTGAGACACTAAGCTGTTTTCTTCTTGCCTCTGGAATTTCACCTGTTTGTGAAAATTAGGAAAACACTATTTACATTTACCTTCTTTCAAGACTATTTTGACTGGGTGCTATGTTTGTAAAGAGCTTGAGGAATTCAATGATTCCTAAATAGAGAACAAATTATTCTCACTATTCCACAAAAAGGGGTATTTTCACCTGAACACTCTGTTTTCAGAAAGGGCAAGGTTATACAAACTCAACTAGCAACAGACAACCTTCCATTAGATTGTCCTGAAGCAGGTACCAGATATCTCAATGGGGGCAGAAACCACACAGATGCTAGAGTCCTTGCAAGTTCCCACAACAGGCCCAACCTCAGCCTCTGTTTTGCAAAACCATCTGCTAGATTTACTTTCTGACTGTAGCCTGGTTTCCTGGAGGTAGATTGTCTTAGCTGTGCCTTAATTTCTAGTTTCACATAACCAAGAGCCAGAAAGAAGCGGGAAGGCAAACAAAATGTGAAAGAATGGTTGCTCATGTCTGACTTCAGTGCTGATGGTACAACAAGTACTAGTGAAGCCTGTACAAAGAAATTCCCATATTTTGTTATGTTGCTCTTTGAAAAAATGTTGTCAATAAATAGGAAGTAGAATGAGTCTTTAATTGAAGAATAAATACATTCCTGACCAAATTTGACATGTAAACTAAGAAGTCAGACAGTAGAGGGCTATCTCTCATCTAAGGTGGCCATGTTAAGCCTATAACTTTGTTAGTCTAGAGAGTGTTAATAAACCAAGTCATCATATCAGTGGGCCTCTCCCAACAGGTGTTCCCTTTGAGTCCACAAAACTCATGTTGTCAGAGCCATTTCAGCAAGAGTTAGAGCACAACCAGTTACACAACTTGATCTCATTGAAATATGTGGTGCCTGCTGATATGTTCAAACAAATTCACCAGATCTTGATTATGTTCTGGCAATTAAAGCTATTAAGTCAGTAGATAGACAGCAGGTTATTTCATTGCTGGTTGAAAACGCCAGCTTTCTTTTCTCCCCTTTTTATGTGACAGCACTGTAATTAGCCTTAATCAAATATTATTTGTGTTAGGTGCTGTAACTTTGCTTCCTTTGCCAGGAAACTCTGCCAGTTGAGGGAACGTAGAAACACAACTCTGGTCAAAAAGCAAAAAAAAAGAAAAGAAAAAGATAGGCATAGGGAATATGGGAATCTTTGTACTATCTATATAACTTTTCTGTAAATCTAAAACTATTCTAAAGTAAAAAGTTTAGTTTTAAAAAAATCAGGAGAGAAGGAAGAAGAGAGCAACGAGAAGCGGAAATGCCATTTAATGTGAGACTTTATAGCAGTCTGCCATGCAAAAGTGAGCTTTAGAAATAGTCAAACAGTTCAGAAAATATAGTTCCCTTTGACAATTCCAGGTTGACCCTTTCTAAGTACCTTGAAGATACCTTGTTGCTTCCCTTTCACCTCTGAAATCCATTTGTAATGGAGACCAGAACCAGGTGAAAGGAAAGACAAGCACGGAAAAAGCTGAGTCTTCCACCAACTCAAATTTCTACTTTGTTTCTCTGTGTGTCTTATACATACTGTTTGTTTCAATAACACTGAAAGGAAAAGCTCTTCAGACAGTTTGGGAATTAAATCAGTGAACAGGAAAGGCAGTGTTTCTAAAACTTTAACGTGCGTAAAAATCGCCTGGGGATTTTGTGAAAACATACATTCTGATTCATTAGGTCTAGAATGGCCCCCAAGAATCTGTGTTTGTAGCATCTTCTTGTTGATGCAAAGGCTGTGGTCCCCCAACCACAATTTGAGTAGCGTGGTGTAAGGAGTAGTAATGAAGTGGGTGATTGCAACTGGTCAGAAGTAGAACTACAATACTTTTTTTACATGGCTATCAGTAGGAAGCCTGCATGAATCAGTTGCCGATGAAACTGGTATTCATTTTCTATTTTCCTTGACTAATCATCCTTGGTATCAATATTTTAAAATACATTAGTGGAATGGCATTATACTGTGGGTCAGATTGTCCGTTATCTCACAGAATCCACATAGTAGAAGTAACTCTTTATTCTTGTTCAAAGTGGTCTCATTCATAATAGGGAGGTATCAGGGACAAAGAAAAAAAGGACTGATGTGATCTTTGCTTGTCATTTTGACTATACATCTCCTCACACCTCAAATTCTGTATCTGTAAAATATTAACTATTAGAACTAGTGATATCTTGAGGTTAAGGAAGAAGTGTCATGCAACTCTTGGAGCATGATCAAAATAACTGGAAATATAAAAATAAGTAGAAGAACCAGAAGTATTCTGCCATTCTAAGGGATGATCTTAGCTGTGTTCCTCAGGAGAGACTGTTGGATGGAGGAGTGTCCTGTCACGTGGCTGATATTCACTTGAGAAAAATAGGATTCATTTTACTCCATCCAAAATAAGACCAAGCCATTAACTAATTTGGGTAAATGAAAAGCATATGTCTTACAACTTGTTGAAATTATTGTAGTGGCTGCCACAAATGCCACACATCTAATTCTTCTCAACTACTGTTTTTACCCCTTTAGTACAAGTTTTGAATCCAAAAAAATGGTTCTTCTACTTATTTTTAGACTTCCACCATATCTTGATTAATGCCACTCAATTTATATTCAGTGGTGTGCTGGTAAAATTTAATAATTGGCTCTCCAGGAAAAAGAAAAAGCACTGGTATGTAGCTTTTGCCAATTTCTATAGTGTAAATATTCCCATCACGGCTGATTTCAAGTACCAACCTGGTTTCATTGAACACAGAGTTGGGAAGAAATGTGCATAATCACATACCTGTACAAACCTGCCCCAGTACAAAATAGCAAGTGACTCCAAAGATAAAAAACACTGTTTTAATAATTAAATTGTCATCATCTATGTAGGGTAAAGTATTCTCGAGTTCCAAGATAGTTTGCCTCCTAAAATGTTTTCATTTTGTTACTGAAGAGAAGTCCATAAGCCCTTGTATTTTTATAAACCAAAAATAACTTCCTGTTAGTTTTTTAAATGATAGCCTCATGATCTATATAATTACCACAAATCTCTTATAAAGTGTGCCGGTTTGAGTGTATTGTGTCCCCCAAATGCCATTACCTTTGTGGTCTTGTGTGGGGCAGGCGTTTTGGTGATGGTTGGATTTGCTTGGAATGTGCCCCACCCAGCTGTGGGCAATGATTCTGATGAGATGTTCCCATGGAGGCGTGGCCCCGCCCATTTGGGGTGGGCCTTGATCGGTGGAGCTATATAAATGAGCTAACTTGGGGGGAGAAAAGGGAGTGCAGCTGGGAGTGATGTTTTGAAGAGGCGCAAGCTTGCTAGAGAGGAACGTCCTGGGAGAAAGCCGTTTTGAGGCCGGAGCTTTGGAGCAGATGCCGGCTGCCTTCCCAGCTAGCAGAGGTTTTCTGGACGCCATTGGCCATCCTCAGGTGAAGGTGCCCGGTTGTTGAGGTGTTACCTTGGACGCTTTGTGGCCTTAAGACTGTAATTGTGTAGTGAAATAAACCCCCATTTTATAAAAGCTTATCCATCTCTGGTGTTATGCATTCTGCAGCATAGGACAAACTAGGACAGATTTTGGTACCAGGAGTGGGGTGCTTTTGCTGCTGAGTTTGCAAATACCAAACATGTTGGAATGGCTTTTCAAATGGATAAGGGGAAGACTCTGGAAGAATTGTGAGGAGCTTGACAGAAAAGGCCAAAACTGCTTTAAAGAGACTGTTTGTGGAAATATGGACTCTAAAGATACTTCTGATGAGGACTTGAACAGAAATGATGAATGTGTTGTAAACTGGAAGAAAGGCGATCCTTGTTTTAAAGTGGCAGAGAATTTGGCAAAATTGAGTCCTGGTGTCAGATGGAAGGAAGAATCTGGAAGCAACAACTTGGAATACTTAGCTGAGGAGATCTCCAGACTACGTGTGGAGGACGTATCCTGGCTTCTCCTTGCAGCTTATAGTAAAATGCAAGCAGAGAGAGATAAACTTAGAACTGAACTCTTGGGTTCAAAGAAACCAGAAGTTGATGGCTTGGAAAATTACGGGCTTCCAGTGGGTAGAATCCCAGAAGCTACAGCCCAACCTGAGGACAAGCCAAGACTGGATAAGGAGTTAAGCAGAAAGGATTTGTGGAAACTCCTATTGTCTGATGGCTTTGATCCCTGCATGCTTCATGCAAAGCCAACAGAATTTTTGCGAGATCTTTATAGATGGAGCCATTGCCGGTCTGGACTGGAGGAGACAGACAAGGAACAAATTGGAGGAAAAATTTCTTCAAAGACAGAGCCATGGAGGTTGAGGTCTGGAGTCAAGAGGTTTGGGGCTGGGAGAGCGGAGCAGCCCACATGCATGGAAAGGGTGAGTTTGCCCTGGAGGTCGAGGGCGGGCTTTCCGCCTCGATGCTCCGGAAGAGTTTTGCCACCTCAGGTCCCAAAGAGGGTGGAGCACATTTCCAGGGAATTGAGGAGAGCCTGGCTGCCACCACACTGTTCTGAAGGGGTTGAGCGTGTGCCCCGGAGATGGAAGGGAATCCGGGAGCTGCCCCGAGGTTTTAGGAGGGTGGAGCCGAGAAGGTGGTCTCCCCAATGTGTGGAAATGTTGGAGCACTCACCCAAGCATTTGGAGAGAAAAAGGCTGCCACAAAGGCCCTTAGGAAGGGTTAGACTCCCGCTCTCTCAAGCCCCAAGGATGCAACATTGTTCTGTAAATGACACTCGGAATTTGAAATCTAATGGAGTTTGTCCTGCAGGCTTTAGGAACTGTTTTGCTCCTGTTAACCCTGTTTTCCTTACTGTTTCTCCTTATGGCAATGGAAATGTTTATTCTATGAATGTCTCTCCTTTATATATTGGGAGCACATAACTTGTTCTAAGTTCACAGATCCACAGCTAAAGAAAAGTATGCCTTAGGACTGACCATGCCTAAATTGATTTTGATGGGATTTTGTACTTTGACTAGTGTTACTGAGATGATGTAAGTTTCTGTGATATTGTGATGAAATGAATGTGTTTTGTATTTGGAAAGATAATGTCATTTTGGGGTCCAAGGGGTGGAATGTGCCGGTTTGAGTGTATTGTGTCCCCCAAATGCCATTATCTTTGTGGTCTTGTGTGGGGCAGGCGTTTTGGTGATGGTTGGATTTGCTTGGAATGTACCCCACCCAGCTGTGGGCAATGATTCTGATGAGATGTTCCCATGGAGGCGTGGCCCCGCCCATTTGGGGTGGGCCTTGATCGGTGGAGCTATATAAATGAGCTAACTTGGGGGGAGAAAAGGGAGTGCAGCTGGGAGTGATGTTTTGAAGAGGCGCAAGCTTGCTAGAGAGGAACGTCCTGGGAGAAAGCCATTTTGAGGCCGGAGCTTTGGAGCAGATGCCAGCTGCCTTCCTAGCTAACAGAGGTTTTCCGGAAGCCATTGGCCATCCTCCGGTGAGGGTACCCGATTGCTGATGTGTTACCTTGGACGCTTTGTGGCCTTAAGACTGTAATTGTGTAGTGAAATAAACCCCCGTTTTATAAAAGCTTATCCATCTCTGGTGTTATGCATTCTGCAGCATAGGACAAACTAGGACATAAAGTAAGCCATTTTGATTTTAATAACAGAAATGTGCTAAAAGTTCAGAATTCTTCTACATGAATCTGAGAATTGAACTCTGCCATTTTTGTTTTTTGCTCATTACAAATTCTTCCTTCCATGAATTAAGGCACAGCTCGGTCAGACTCTGTGGCTGTATGAAGCTGCAGAAAAGGCTAAAACATCACCTTGCTTTTACTACTCCCTATAACGATCTCTGAGAAGAATGACATATTAGTATCTTTAGTTCCTCTCCTATATCCAGAATGATTTGCTTCAAATTAAAGAAAAAACATTTTATATTTAAAAGGACTTAGAATAAGAAAATTGCATTTTTAACAAAAAAGTTATAACATAGGTGCATTTTTTGCATATTTAATTCACACAATCTAACATCTCATCCCTTCATTCTACTTTTAATCTGAGACTCTTTATCACATTTTGTTTTCATATTTTTATCCAGAAGTACACATGCTTACTGCCACTGAGGTTCTTCTAGGGATGCAAAAGCAAAGGAGGCTACAGATCACAGAATGGAGGGAAGGGAGGACGCGGGTGAAAGCAAGTAATGTAATTAACTTGAAGGAAAACATTTGCATCATGATTGTACTCATGTCTTTTTCCATCAGCAAAAGCCAAAACCAAGCAAACAAAAAGCCTCCCCCATTCGCCCACCACCCTGAACACAAATGATTTTGGCACAGTCATCACTATGAAAAAATACAATTGTGACAAACCGGGGAAAAAATTTTTCTTGAAATCAATTGTTTGCTTTCCTTGTATTCACTTTTGTATCTTTTGAATTGTGTTCCAAGTGCATCTATTAACTACTGAAAAATAAATATATCTTTTAAAGTCTTCCTATTTTTGAATGTTTGAAATTCATTTTTTCCAGGCACCCAATTTTTGAGGGACACATTAGGTTATAACTCATGCAGAACACGACACAGTGAACCCCCTGCCATTCTCCAGATGTTAGGAGCTGGAAACATGCAAGGGGTTTTCATGTTAGAAAAATGGTGGAAGTTAGCTCATCAAAGGGAAAACCAGCAGACTATGTCCCTGCCCTTGCCTTTCCGAAGATGCATTTAAATTCACTAGGTTTGCCTCTAGTTTGACGGGATTATTAATGGGATGTTACCACTCATGTGGATGAATCTGTTAGCCACAGGAAAGCCTTTTACTATCCGGGATGTTTCTTACCAATTGCTGATGACTGCCAGCTAATCTTCACATTAACCAGAGATTCTGGCAGGTGATCTGTTTCTAACAGAGTAAAACTTGTAACATTATTATCACTAAATTAGAATCCAGCTTTAAAATGTTACCTTAACTGGAAGACTTTGGCTAACAGGCTTTAACTATGACAAAAATATCTTTCCTGAAAGATAAAGAATTCACAACACTGGATCTTTCTGACCTCCAGACAGAGACCACTAGCCCTGCTGGACTCAAGTCGAAGCTACATGAAGATGAAGATGTTAAAAAAGGGATGTGCAGAATCTATCTGAGGGACTGACAGATATGGACATAGGCTTAGATGTATAAGAAATAGACAGATCCTGGTAAACAAGCAAGTATTCATACCATTTTTTAAACAATCAGGAATAAATGTAATTACACTCAAATTAAAAGCAAAGCAAAAAAATCAAACAACCCTCAAAGTCTCTATCAGAAGAACCAAAGAAACAAAAATACACAGCAGCAATGGAAAAGAACTTTCTCAGGGGCTCTTGACAGATACCTGGGAATTCCTCACTGCTGAGTAAGAAGTGGAGAGGAAGGTGATGACAAGAAGGAGGAGACGGTTATGGGTGTTGAATGAAGCAGTTCCCTGCACAGTCACAGTTTTTTCCCTGAGGTCACCCTCGGCCTATTCCTGTCCTTCCTGTTGTTAGCATTTTGGGAAGGCAAGAAGGAAGAGGGATTGAGAATCAAGCTCACATTAAAATACAATCTTACTCTATTTCCCTGCAGCCTAGAGTGCATTCCTTTTTAAAAAAAACATGCAAAATATCAATTTGGTTTTCTCTTTAGGGAAACACGCACACACATTCTGTTTTTCGTCCCTTGGCAGTTTCCCAAATGAGATCCGCCCGTCATGAGGCAGCCAGCAGAAGGAAGTGAGAGCGCGCCTCTCCCTGCCAGGCCTGAGGAGTTTTGTTGGGCGCCTAAAACCGAAAGCTTTTAGCAAAACACAGACGCAAGCAGACTGCAAAATCAGTGTCTGCAGGACTGGATTCTGGTCAGCACAGGTTTGGAGTTGGTTTTTCAAACACCTGGGCAACAGAGGACAAGGAGCTTCCCCGCCCCTTGGCCAGCCCTGTGTTACATTCGGATCTTACTCCTTACTGTTTTTTTGCCGTACTTTTATCTAAATTTTACCTACCCCAATAGACACCACCCCCACCCCCCACCCCAGTCTCCATCTGACTTCAGAGCCACATTAGAGTGTCTATCCTTTTTCCTAAAGAATCCGTGGAGCGTAGACAGAAGCCCATATCAGATTACTTTTCATTTTATGTCAAGCAATACTATGGACTCAAGCTGCTCTCCATTAGCCAGCTGTTTAATTCTGTACCTCAGTTTCTCCTTGGATCCAGAAGGCTACAAATCCTCCTTTGCAAGTGCATTCCAAGAACCATAAACTGAATTCCTGAGCAGTAGGCAAAACCATTCTTACAGCAATAATAATAGCTTCACATTTATATAGTGCTCATTATGGGCCAGGCATTCTCCTGAGCGTCGTACGTATATAAACATATGTAAGCCTCATGAAATCCCTATGAGTTGGGTTTTATTAACCCCATTTTACAGAAGGGGATGCTGAGGCACACAGATGTCAAGTATTCTGAGACTAGTGAGAGGTAGAGAGAGTCTTTGAAACCCATCAGTGCCACCCCAGAGGCAGATTCCTTCCTAGCTACCTCTTAGTAAGAATCTTTTCAAGTCAAGGTGACTGTTTGAATGCTTGGTTGTGGCCAGTATAGTAGAGAAAGCAAATCCCTTCTGTTAAACCTCCTCTGGTGAACAGGGGCAGGTATAGAACCTTTTATCTTACCAGCATTTTCCAGTCAGGGAAGCAAGCAGGATAGACTAGCTGTCCCAAAGCCTGCCTGGAAGCGTTCAGACAACTGACTGTAAACCAGACCAGACAACAAACACAAGGGAGACAAACAGAGGTAAAGAGAGCTGAGGGCTGCCCCCAGGGTGAGGAGGGCATCACGATGGAAGCCAGCCAGCCAGGCTGAGTGAATGGGAGACCACAGGCAAGTGCTCTGCAAGTCGGTAGCACCGTCCCCCAATGATGAGCTCTACCTGGCAGAGGAGGGGGGCTCCTGAGTGAATAGGAAGGGATGATTTGCAAACCCCCTCCTCCTTCCAGTCCCTCCACTGCATGCTGAACAACGCTGGGGTCAACCGGACACTATATACCACCTCCCATGGCAGTTTAGCAACATAAATACAAATCATAGATAGATAAATGGATGATTGATAGATTTAGGTAGGTAGGTAGGTAGGTAGATAGATAGATAGATAAACGATAAGAGAGAGGTTTATATAGAGATTGATTGATTTAAAATCTCAATGACTGAGCCAATCACTCCTCAGTTCACCCCTGTCCCTTCTGCTTCTCCATGTTTTTGCACCAGAAATTGCACTTGGAAAAATGAAAAAACACACACATACACACATACTGTATCTCCTTTCAGCACATTCTTTTTTCAAGGACCTTCATAGGCATGAAGAATTTCCACACCACACTTCATAATTTTCAACAAACTTCTCATCTGGGTATTAAAATGGAGATATGTGAAAAGCTCTCTGACACCACTTCTGCCTACAATGGTAACATATTTATGTAAAAGAATTCACAATACAGATTTTATGTTAATATTCCTTAATCTTTACTTCTTGCATTTCAACTTAACCTCCCTCATAGGAGCCCTCAAGATTCCCCTTCAAATATTCATAGGGTCTAGCGCAGTTGGGGAAAATGCTCAACGTGAACACATCCATCCCCTTTCTTCCCCTTCGACCTGGCCATCACCTTGGGGGTTGGGAGCCACGAGAACACTGGCAGTTTTGCAGCACCGACTCAAAAGAGGCATTTGCATGGTTAAGCGACTGATGGAGTGGATACATGCTATGTAATGTCTTAAAAATCCTAAAATCCTGAAATAGATAAGACAACACCAAGTTTCTAGACTTGGATCTGCCACTAACCATCAAGTCTTGGACAATATTCAACAGCATTTGAGGAGGGTTTAATTATTAATTATTAACTACAGTTGATGAGCTATGAGGGCTATAGTTCCTGCCTTTTGGGGATGTACACTTTAGTGAAAGAGATAGATGTATATACATCATGGTGGCTTGAAGCTGTATGTACCCCATAACAACATGTTCTTAAATCTAATCCATTCCTGTGGGGGTGAACGCATTATAAGTAGGATCTTTTGATGAGGCTACTTCAGTTAAGGTGTGACCCACCTCATTCAGGATGTTCTTAATCCCCTTACTGGAGTCCTTTATAAATGGAAGGAATACAGAGAGAGAGCAAGAAAGCCATGGAAGCAAGAAGCTGAAATCAATGAACCTGGAAGAGAAGGGAGAGACCAGCAGATGCTGCCATGTACCTTGTCATATGGCAGAGGAGCCAAGAATTGTGGGCAGCCAGTCTTTGCGAAGAAAGCATTGCCTTGATGATGACTTGATCTGGACATCTTCCTAGCCTCAAACTGTAAGCTAATAAATCCCCATTGTTTAAGCCAACCCATTTCATGGTATCTGCTTTAAGCAGCTTAGGAAACTAAAACAAACAGAATGCAACAATTGCCATAGGAGTTGTCTAAAATGGTGTTGTGGAACTGCAAAGAATCAATAATTAAATCTAATCAGAGTAAGTTTCATGAAGGAGGTAGAATTGAGATGGGTTTTGAAGAATTAGCTGTACTTCCATAGGTGGAAATGGTGAACTGTAAAGAATAGCAGGAGCAAAAGCTGGAAGTAGGAAAATGCTTGCAGCCTACAAAGGCAGGAGAACTGTCAGGAGTATTGAAGCCCAGTTGATGGAGGAAGGTGGTAGGAGGAAGGTGATGGCGGCTCTGAGAATATGGTAGGAACTCTGGACTTACTGCGTAGGCAGTAGAGATCCACTTAGGGTTTTAAGAGGAAAGTGGAGTAGTAGTTTAAAGAACATACCAAAAGATCAAAAGATTAGTATGCAGGAAGGAATTTAGGTGTCTGCCCAAATAGTTCAGATGAGAGATGACGAGGAGGGTCACAGCTTCTCAAAGTGAGAAAACAAAGTCTATCATAGACTCAATGAGTCAAAGTGTCTTGAGGCAGACTGAGGGGCTCTTTCTCCTAGGTTTTAACTTCACCTGGTACGTATCTTTATTATAGCAACTTCCAGTGAATTCTCATGGTTTACTTACATGTCTTTCTTCTCCCTATGAGAAGTATCTGATGAGTAGGCTTTTCATTTTTACATTTCCAGAGGCCAAAAAGAATACCTAGCATATGGCAGGCAGTCACACTTCTGAATTATTCTTTTCTTCTACTTTCAATTTTCAGATAAGGACATGGAATTTCCCATGATTATAGAAAACACAAATCTAGTGATCAAGTTTGTACTGTTAGCTAGGAACTGTTATACTACTGCTCAAGAAGCCCTAGAATACAAAATGTATCTGTGTTTTAAGGACTTTGGGTTATCTGCAATCTCTTATCCCAGTTTTTCTCTCTTGTTCTCAAAAAGCACAGCCACCAGCCTCCACCCACTTTGACTTATTGCCTTTGGTCACTAATAGTTCCCACTGTATCCTCTGAGACACCTAAATAGCACTGCAAGTTATAACTCACCACCAACCTGTGGGGCTTCCCTCAATCAACTCCCATTTCAGGTGGTTGTAAACTAAACTCCTGAAAGTATCCAAAGGACTCTTTTCACCTTTAGTTCAAGATACTCTGTTTCAAATGTTAAGTTCCTCCCTATTCTTAGACATACACTAGGTATGACTGTATTTAATGATACTGGAACTAAAGTAACAAAACAGGACTTCAGAATAAACCCTCAGTAGTCATGAATCCATCCCCAAATTCAGAAATACAACAGCATTTGCCTTGTGCTTCACAGTAATGTAAATATGACTGAAAATGCAAGGAATCTCTTCAGACCCATGACTTATTTCTTTCTTAGAGTCATTTTTGCATTGCATGGAATGTTCTCTGAAACTCTTTTAAAGTTGTATCTTCTTATTTTGATACAGAAACTTTATTCATGGCCATGACCTAATTCAATACACTACCCTTTAATCTGCTCAATACTTCTACTTTTCTAAGAACAATTACTTTCTTAGCCCTCTTCACTTGCATCTCCAGTAGCAGCAGTTGCCATTCTTTGGGGAGCCATTTCTTACAGACACCATGATTTCATTATTGTTTCCAGGAACCCAGAATCTATGAAAATACTACATTCTGACTTGGAGTAGTCCTCTACAATGCTTCTTTCAGACTGGGATGATTAAAAGTCGGCTAGGCTCACTCACTCATGGACCCACATATTCTTCTACTACAGTTCATAACATTTAAGATTCAAATTTATGCCTGGACAAACCTAGAAATTGCTTCCTATTTAGAGAGTTGGGTTCTCCTAAATACACAAAATATTAAATCTAAGGGACCAAATAAGTGATGTCCTTCACAGCAGCCACACTGGGAAATGATACTAAGATTTATTACAAAAACATATCCAATCCATTAGTGTTTTCAGAGCTCAACTTTGAAATGGCCTTTAGAACCAGTTTACAAGCCTCATCAGAAAACTGATTTTATAGTCACATCTTGGAACTGACCAAGGTTGTTTCACTCCATGTGATTACCAGCCACTTTAGCCACTGGACTTAATTTCTTATACTTTTTCAATTCCTACAAAAGTCTAATCCACTAAAATAGTTGCTACCAAATAACAGTAACAGTCAAAAGTGTGCAAAAATGTGGGAAACTTTTGTGAAGATGGAAATATTCTACAACGTAATGCTACAATGTAATTGGGGTGGTGGTTACACAAATGTATTCATTTACCTAAACTCATAGAAATGTACACTGAAAGTTAGTGAAGTTTATTTTATGTAAATGACACCTCAATTTAAAAAAATTGAAAAAAGTGTGAACTCGGAAGAAAATTTCCGGAGAGAAGTTGTCCACAATAAAGCATGAAATAAATGTATGCAGCTTCTGACAGCTCCATTGGAACAACACTTATTTAGAGTATTTAGAGAACTGTATCCACATAAATGTAAATACACAAAAAATATGTATACCTACCTAGAAAACTTACAAAATACCAGATATTTTATTTTGTCTTTCATATGAAGAGACTATCTGGATTGTCCTTCAGTAAGACCACGTTTCTGATGAGTTCATTGAGTCATCTACACTTTGTCATGAATTTGTGACCACTAACGTTTCTCTATTAGATGACTAGTTAAGGTAAGAGTCCTGTTTGTAGCCATAATTCAAGCTACTTGGCTCATTCAGGTATTTCACCCTCCATCTTAGCGTTATTGTAATCATGCCAAGGTCAACTACATTAATCAATCTGGTCACTTAGTCATAAAGGTAGACCATAGGTCATTAATATTGAACTTTAAACGAGTTCTCCAAATCCAGCAGGATTTCTTCAACAAGTCATTTCAAACCTCAGGAGTTCTGCTTTGACTACAGTGCATGAATAGCAAAGGCAGACTGAATTCACTTTCCATACTTTAGTCAATTGTTCTAGTGTTAACATCACAAGTTCACACATGCAATCAAAACCACTGATTCTCCAGAGTAACAGCTGAGAGGATGCGGCTCAGGCATAATTGTCTTTCCCTTGTGGATAAAGAATGGTAAAAGCCATTTTGTTTTCAGTCCACACTGCTTTGATAAAGCTTGCTGGAGCAACAAAAATAGCTCTCATGCAGAGATGACAGAATTAACTTTTTATCATTTCATCAAAACAAAAACCTCCAAGAAAGGCAAAAAATTTTTTCTTTCTCCCATATAACCACATTCATAGAAAACCCACCAAAATTCAAAGCCAGATGACATATGAGAATTTCCACATCTAGAGTATCTGTGGATTCAATGTGTGGTTGATGACTTAAGGGGCTATAATACCCTTTAAAAACAAATTGACAAAACTCAATTTACTTTTAGACTTAATTGAACTTAAGCATTTGTTATGTAAATACTAGTAAGTACAATGCTAACTACTATTATCATCGGGGATTTGGGAGAAGTAAAAGTTATGATATCACCCTTTAATGAGTTTATCATTTCATCGAGAAAGGCAATTTATACATTAACCAACAAGCTGAGTAAACTTGACCAAGGTCCTCAACTTTGCTGGGCCTCAGTATTCTCATTTGTAAAAAGAAAGAGCCAGAACTGATGATCCTCAAGGCTCTTCCAGATCTCAAATTCTACAGATCTTTTGATATCATACTTAGAACACCTAGAAAACAGTGCAAGACAATATATGATCAAGTCCAAATTCACACTATAAATAGTCAATACAACAAGAGGTCAGAACGGAGTTTAACTTTTGGCCAGGAGAGGTCTTCTGGAAAATCAAGAAGTTCTGCCTGGGTTTGAAATTTGGGTAAGATTTGAAGTGGATGGAAGTCATTCTTCACTGAGAGTGCAGAGGGCTTGTGCAGGGTGTCTGGAAAAGTTCTTCTTGAGTGGGGGCAGGAAGGATGAGAAGTTTGCATTTGACTGTGTGGGTAATGGAAATCCATGTTGTCAAAGAGGTGGGTTTTAAATAGGGGAAGCAATATGATGATAAGATGCCATGATTCAATTAACCTGTGTCACATCACGCCATTCTTCTTCTCAGAACCATTCAGTGACATTCCATATCTCTGAGATAGAAGTCAAAGTCCTTGAAATGGCCTAAAAGGCCCTGCATCTTCAATACCCATCACACACACCAACTAACTGTGTCACCTACCTCCTACTCCTCTCCCACACTGGTCTCCTTGAACTGTTACTAAAACACCAGACCTGTGTCCACTTCAAGTTGTGCACACGCTATTCCACTGCCTGAACTTCTCTTCCCTCAGGTATCTGCAAGTTTGGCTTTCCCTTCAGGTATTTGCCCAAATGTCACTTTCTCCATGAAGCCTTCCCTATCACCATATTTAAAATTGTAGCTCACCCTTTCCATACACACAGACACACAAAGACTCATATTCACACACACACACACACACATACACACATGCATGCACACACTCCCTATCTCCCTTCTGTGCTTCATTTTATCCATAACACCCTCCACCATGCTACATAATAGAGGCCCTAGAACTGGTTGTCAAATGAGTGAATGAATTCATGCATAAATGAAAACTTGTGAGGTATATTAATCTCATAGATTAGACTGCAAGAGAGAGGCTAGAGGTTATGACAGTAATCTGAGTGTGAGGTTTTGAAAGCTTGAACTAAAGGAACGCAATGGGAAGAGAGAAAGGGGTGACCCCCAGAAAGACCACATCAAGGAATAACAACTGCTAACTAATCCAATATTCAGACATGGATTACAGGAACGATATTCACTATGGGAGTTAGGAGAATGTTCAAGGGCAAAAGGGGAACTGAAAATACACCAAAAATAAAATAATGGGTAGTTTTATAAACAAATATCAGTCAGATTTAACTTCAGTTGTTTCTAAACTGCGATTTTCTTCCTGCTTACATTTCTGAGAATGGTTGAAAGGAAACTAAAAAAGAAGGAAGTGGAAAATGTACAGCATGCCATGTTTTCCTTTTAAGGCAACGTCAGCTTGAATGGCAGGGCAGAGGTTCACACATTTCACAATTTGTTCTTTATCAACTCCCAGGAACACAAAATAGAATACAGGAAATACAGATCCTGTTCTTCTGACTTTTGTTTGTTTTCCTCTTCACTGTGTTTTCTCTTTCCCCCAAAGAGTAATCAATGCAGACGACAATAAATCTTTCTCACATCAGCCTTTGTGTAACTAAACATATTGGAAATGAAAAAGAGGGTTTGTGATACAGTCTTTATGAATCTATGCAGATGTTAAAGTCTGATTAGTGTTACAGCAAGAAAATACTTTATGTGTGAGATTGATATCAGACATATGAATGTCTTAAGAAGTTATTAAAATGTGGTATATTAACACTCAGTTATCCAATCCTATTTGGAATGGTATGTGATACCTTCAGGGAAAAAAAAGGTTGGATGTTCCCCTCTCTTGATTATATAAAGAAATCTCAAGTACAGTTGAGAAGGATTATATAGATGTTATATGTGTAGGACATGAGTTTTAAAAGATAGCCCTATACTTCTGCTATTCAAATTTCACTATTCCTTTTAAAAATTCAATATTTTTTTCAGAGGCATTTGCTTAATTATGTTTTCTTCTATATTTATTCTTCTGCCTTTCAAATACATACCCTAAATCAGCCCTAAATCAGTGGTTTCAAACTTGGGGGGATTTTGTCCCTCAGGACACATATGGCAAAATCTAGAGACACTTTGGTTGTCACCCCTAGGAGTGGGGATGCTACATTTTGGCTGTCACCACTAGGAGTGGGGATGCTACTGGAATGTAGTTGGTAGAGGTTACTACTAACCTAGTAAGTAACCTAGTAAGTAAACTAGTAGAGATACTGCTAACCATCCTACAATGTACAGGACAGACCCCAACATTAATTTTCCAACCCAAAATGTCAAAAGTGCAGAGATTGAGAAACGCTGCCCTAAGTCATCTCTAATAGACAAACCCAAATTATGAGAAAGTAATGACCCTTTTAGTCCAAGTGTGTCCTTCATGTAAGACTAAAGAGTAGAAGAGTAGCACCCTGCAACTTGCATTCTTTGAAAATGCAGTGAGATTCTGCTTTGGAACATGCTGCCCTTAGTGGTAATGCTAATTAGGAACACGCAGAAAAAATCCTCAGATAAGCATTAAAAGAAGGATGCTTTATGTTCTCTTCTGTTCCTGCACAGAAATCCAGGGAAATTCTTAACTGCCTTATCATGGAATACTAAAGCTGGAAGGGACCTTAGAGATTACCATGACTAACCGTCTCATCCTACCCATAAGGAAAGTGACACAAAGTGAGGTACAGGGACCTGCTTAGGGGCCTACAGATGGTCAGTTTCAGAGCTGGGACCACAACTCACATCTCATCCCTGAGGCCCATGCTCTTCCTACTTGAATCAGAAGCAGCTGTAAAAATGGAGCCCAAGAGATCACAAAGAAGCCCTTGGGCCAAAATCTATCTCTTGATTTCAGCCTCAAAGGAAAGGAGCAAACAAGGAGATACACAGCACACCTGACCCCCTTTCCCTGGGAGGGCCAAGCCACCCAAGGAGAGGAGAAGTCAGCACCGACTCTGGCTGTAGACCTAGCCCCAGGCCCAGCTGCCATTACCCAAGACCTCTCTAGGAGGCCTGTGAAAGCCAGGAGAGAATAGTCTGAACAGTTGGGACGTGTATCTCAAGTGCCACTTCTCCCTCTGAAAGGAAAGCCCTACAGAAAATGAAGATTCAGAATTGCTCTAAAAACAGTTGGCACAGGATGGCCTCTCTAATCTTTCTCCTTCTGGGTAGGGGGAGTGGCACCCTGGCTACATGCTTGGGAAGCCTCCCATCGCTTCCCAGCAGCAACCACACGAGAAAGAGAGTGCACCACTGAACCAGACATTTGAGACCACTCTCCCAGCGGGGGCTCCCTTTTAGGCCATGGTGGGCCTTTTAGGCCATGGTGGGCTGTCACGAAACCTTGGTTCTCTTCTGGACTTCCATCCCCAGTTTGCTCTCTGTGCCTGCCTCCACCCTCCCATGGGCAGCACCCCTCACAGAGACCTTGCTGGCCGGCCTCCCCCTTTTCAGCTGCCACCACCTGTCCTCTCCCAACCAAACCGACTGTACAGCAGGAAGCAGATTTTGCCACTTCTCCATTTCCAGATGGCACTGAAACAAGTACACATGCCCCTTTCACTCTCTAAGTCCTTTATAACTAGTCTCTAACAGAGAAACCAATGGGGAGCAAGCAGGAAACATTCTGGTGTGGCATTAGTAAATCTTAATATCAGCCGTTGTTTATTAAGCACCTTGGATGTGCCCTATGTTATTCCTACATTCTCTCTAAACCTTTCAACAATCCTGCAAGGTAGGAACCCTGCAAAGGCCGGCCCTGACCCCCAGCTAGCTGTCTGGTGACCCTAGTTCTTAGCAGTCTTTTTATCTTAGGGCTGGAGACTGGTTTCTGGGAACCTTTACCTCATCTTGAAGGGTGCTGTTGGTTCTACAGCTTGTATATCCACAGATGCCAAAGACTGTGTCTTTCCTTAGAATCAGATGCCATACTCCAACTTGCTCCCTTAGAGAGACTCCATCGCTCCCTGCCCACATACGTTTCTCCTTTGGCTGTTACTGTAGCCTTATTTTGACTTGATTTTCTTCCAGTCTCTAAGGCGTGGTAAGGAATTCAGACCAAGTCAGTGTCCTCCAGCCTCCATTCCTGGTTTAGATCCAGACTGTGTCATTCTCTTTAGAGGGAGTTGCCAATATATCAAAAATTAAATACCTTGGGCCACATGGTTTATTGTCTGCCCGTCCTCTAGATGCCGGTGACTCAGAAAAATTCATAAAGGTGCGTTTAGTCTAATAATAGGAATGAATAAGTAGTCCAAATCAAGAGTCCCAGACTCCATGGAGATTCAGTCATACATTCAACAAATATTTACTGAGTATCTACTATATCGCAAGCACTGATTGTGGAATTGATGTTGGGGATTCAGAAGGAAACAAGACAACCACAGTTCTTGCTCTCAAGGAACTCATATTCTATTGCAGAAGACAGGTAATAAATAAATAAATAAGTGAGAAAAATAACCGTTAGTGGTAAGCCCTACACGGAGATGTAAAATAGGGCAATGTGATAAAGGGAGAAGCATGTGGTCAGAGAAGGCCCCTCTGTGGGTGATTCTGAGCTGAGATCTGAACGAGAAGAAGAGTTCCAGGCAAACATCCTGGGTTGGGAAACAGAAAGAATGCTAGTTGCTTGTTTTATTTTTTTCTAATAACCTTTTATTTTAGAATAGTTTTAGATTTACAGGAAAGTTGCAAAGGTAGTCCAGAGAGTTCCCATATGCCTCACACCAAGCTTCCCTATTTTAACATCTTATGTTAGTATAGAACATTTTTCACAACTAATGAACCAATATTGAAACATTATCATTAACTAAAGTCCATACATTATTCAGATGCTCTTAGTTTTTACCTAATGTCCTTTTTCTGTTCCAGGATCCCATCCAGGATATCACATTACATTCAGTTATGCCTCCTCAGATTCTTCTTGGCTAGGATAGCTTCCCAGACTTTCCTTGTTTTTGATGATCAGTTTTGGTCAGATATTTTGTAGAATGTCTCTCAATTGGCATTTATCTGATGTTTTTCTCATGATTAGACTGGGTTATGGGTTTGGGGGAGGAAGACACATGTGAAGTGCCATTCTCATCACATCATAACAAGGATACATACTATCAACATGACTTGTCACTGTTGATGTAAAGCTTGATGATCTGACTGAGTAGTGTTTGCCAGATTTCTCCACTGTAAAGTTTCTCTTTTTTCCCCCTTTCCATACTGTACTCTTTGGAAGGAAATCATTATGGGCAGACTAAACTTAAAGAGTGGGGAGTTATGTTCCACCTCCTTGAGGGCAGAGTATCTATATAAATAATTTGGAAGTATTCTGCTTGGGAGATTTGTCTTTCTCCCCATTTATTTATTCAATCTTAAATATCTATCTATCTATCTATCTATCTGGACTCAAGGATATTTATTTTATACTTCAGGTTATAATCTAATGATACTTTATTTTATTGCTCAAATTATTCCACCTTTGGCCCCTGCTAGCTCTTTTAGTTGGCTCTGGTGTCCCTTTGACATACCTCATCATTGTGGGGATTTTTGACCACTTCCTTACTTCTCCAGGCTCATCTTGAATATTCCCTAACTCAGCCTTCTAAGCAGCCATTTCTCAAGGAATCTTGGTACCTTTTATTGGAGAATGGTTTAGAGAACAAGATCTGGGCACTAGGTGTGCTCATTGCTAATGGGGTGTCATTTCTAGACCTTCTCAGCTGACAGAATAAGGAAATATGTGTGTATATGTGCATATCCATAAATATTTCTACATATATCCATCTGTTATCTAGATTAAGCTAAACACTAGTTCACACTGATGTTTTCAACTCTAATCCATATCACATGGTCCGTTCTAACCTTCCCTCCTTCTTTCTCTGTAATCTCCCATTCCAACAGTGAGAATCCTGATTCCCAGCATGCACCATCCATTTACTTAACTGTTCAATTCCAATATACATGTATAGTTGTTTCAGAATTGTTAACCTGTACTTTCACTGGGAAAAAAACTATCAATGAGAATACAGTGCTTATGTACAGTTTCTTTTGCCATTAGTTTAAAAGACTCCACTCATTAGCAAAGCTACTTAAATCAGCACCTTTAACCCCTATCCCCTTTAGTGAGATTGTTTCATATATTTGTAATAAGTTCTTTTGTCACAGTATCTATTCCATCCTGGTATCCTGACTGCCTAAATCACATTTTAAAATTTGCATAAATTAAGGTTCACTCTTTGTGCCATAACATTCCAAGGGTTTTGACAAATGCATCCACTATCACAGTATCATAAAATATAGTTTTGCCATCCTAAAAAATAAACCTTGCACCTCGTCTAATCAATCCCCCTGCCACCCCCCCCCCCAAATCACTGGAAACTACATATTTGTTTACTATTTTTATAATTCTGCCTTTTACAGAATGTCATAAAAATAGAATCATATAATTTATAGCCTTTTCATAATAGAGGCAGTAGTCAACTGTGTTGAATGTTGCCAAGTGGTAAATAGGTACAGAAGAGTGACAACAGATTTGGTAACATGGAAGATGGTGCTAGAGGAAGGAGAAAAGGTGTAAAATACCATTTGGAAAGTGAAAAAGAAAACACACTGGGGAAGGTAGAGGAAGTTTGCTGGGCAGTAGAGTATCAGTTGAAAATCTATGGTCATGAATTTCAAGAGGGAATAGTCAGCAACACTCCATGTTTTTCTTCAGCAATGTTCAACTACTTGGATGCAGATACTCAATATTTGGGTAGGTGAATTTAACTAGGGCTCAGACTTTGCCAGGCAAGTCTAATAGAGGACGGGAGGGGGAAAGAAAAGAATACATATATGTGAAGGTATATTTCGAATAATGGGCCTCAAGATCAAAGTTGGTTTGAGAGGGCGTTAAGGACATGGAGAGTTATGTATCAGGAAAACATAACTGGGTCAGCAGATAGGATGAGACTTTGATGAACTCAAGAAGTGGGAGCCAGAAGAACCGAAGATTAAAGTTGGAGAGCAGGATGGTAGTTGGTAGTCGGAGGTAGTTGGAGGAAGCATAGTTAGTGCTAAATGACAAGGTCACGAATGTAGCCTGAAGAATAGATGGTTGATATGGGGTGGAAGAAAATACATTGCAATGAGGAGATTAAGTAGTTACGGTGCCAAGGAAATAGATGCTTGGTGATATCACCAAATATAGAGGCATGGGAAGGAGTGGAAATGAAAATATAGTAAATTACGTACTAAAACCAACTGTGAACAAGGGGAACGAACCAAGACGTTCTTTAGCATTTTCGAAAGCTTGGATACCAATTTCACTGTTTTTCTTTCTTTGTATGAAAAAGTCAACATATCTAATTGCCTGACATGATTAAGCATCTGTTTTTTACAGGTCCTCCTTTATCATAATCTACCCCAAAAAAGGAACCCAGGACAAGGTTTCATAATTCACTGCTGCTCTTTTCTTAGATGCGACAAACAGAACATCAAATGTAGAAGATAGCTGTTGCAGCATTCTTCAATTTGTTACAACAAAAATAGATTCTGGGCAGTTTCTGAATGGAAGACATTCACCATGATATGGAAATACCACTGGATTATATTTTCCTGTACATCAAAAGTCAGCTTTTCTTCAGCAGAATAAGAGATCCTCCAAAGATTGTCTCTGAAAGCTTTTGAAACAGGCCAAATTGACAGTTTTTAAAATTTCCTAACAAGTGACAGGCATTAGCATAGCACAGTCTGGGTCTAGAAGTCTCCAGCAATAGCGCTGAACTTACTTACTGGGTGCTATTTTAGCTCTCAATGTCAGTCAGTCAAGACTGAGGGGAGGACTGTAACACCAGACTCCAGAGAAGGTAACCTTACCATGGAGCAGAGCTCTGTTAAAGGAAAGATCAAATCTTAAAGACTGCCAAGTCATAAAGTACATCATATGTTGCATAATAAGCAGAAGGATGAGCCAATATTTTATGTAACAATTTAAGCCTCACAGTACACAATGAAAGGTCAGTGCTTTTAGGTTGATTAATCTATTTATTTGAACTAAAACGGATCATTATCAGTGGTGAAACAATCCCAGCTAGTTTGGGCTAACTAAACCAGCTGTCTATGTCATTTAGCTAAGAGGCCCCAAATGAGGAATGCATGTGTACAAGGATTACGATTCCAGAAATTGCCATGTGCAGTTAGATGCCCTCTAAAAGCCTCACCCAGGGGTGTGGCAAACATGGCCATTTGTGCCCTAGCCTGTGGGGAATTAGGTGGAATTCCATCCTGTGCTACAGACACCATAAAAACAAACAAACAAAAAACACAAAAGAAGCAACAAAGATCCTCACTGAGACCCTCTATACATTGTGGAATATAAGCTCTTTCTTAGCAGTTCTTTACAAAATAAAAAGTGGATATGGAAATAGACCAGATCTCTTTGCTGTCTCTAAATTGGAGCTTCTTCATGCTTTTCTCAATCTCCTTTATTGTTTCTGGCTTCCTAAGTTCACCAGAGAACCTAGAAGCACCTTTTTTCTCAAATATATACCCCCTGCACCACTTTGTTTCTTCCAGCTCTACTTAAAGCAGTACTAGGTTGAACAGAGCAGCACACTAAAACATGCTTTCTACAATCCACAATCCTCATTTTTCTCTATAGACTGCCTAGTACAAACTGTGCTTTTTCTGATGTTGGTCATGGACAGTACAGTATTATCACTTGTCACCAGAGTGCTATCACATGTAATATCATTTGTTTGTTCTTCTCCTCCCAGCTGACCTCCTTCTCCTCTTTCCACTGTGTTCTTCCTTGGATTGTGTATCAAAACTCTTTAGTGTACATCAGGGACAGGTATGTTTGCCAAGATGTAAGGATAAAACATCTTGGAAGGAAGCCAAGAAAATGATGTCGCCACTGAATTTCTACTTTTTATAACTACTATTAGTCATTATCACTGGATTAAACACACACATGCACACACGCACAAAACTGATTAGTTCTGGTTGTTACTCATTATTCTCTCACTCCTTGTTTCTAAAAAATCTGCATTACAAACAACCCTCCAGGATCTTATTCCAATCAACCTATCTCTAGTTCCACAATTAATATTCCTAATACGACCACTATGTCATTCGGCTTTTTTTTTTTTAAAGCAACAAAAAACAGTGGCAATGAATCACAAATCTCCATGAAAAGGAGGCCAAAGGGGTTAACCAGAGTGAACTTGACATTGCAAAGCAAGACTCTCCCCTGCATTTCCCCGTTCACTAAAGCTAGTGGCTTTAGTTAACTCGGGAAACACAGTAAATTGTACACACAAAGCAGCCATCGGCAATTTGCCTGGTGGGGTCGGATAGCATGTGGCTGATAGGTCTCAGGAGATGAGGAACAAACAACCATGATGTATTAAGTGATTGCCATTGGCTGTGTGCTTGCCCTGAATATTTCACCGTGGACAGTAATCAATTACTAGAGACCAGTAATGATACCAATCAAACGCACTTAGCACTTGTGCACTATCAACCTGAGGACTGCCGACATGCCAATTTGAAAAGGCACAAGGCTGCGTGAGAAGTAAAATGTGCAGGAGCCACTGTGAGGCTTTCAGATCAGGGGGGAAAGCAGGCTTCTTCCCCTTTGTGTTAAAAAGACAAATGGATAAATTTGCCACTCACCTGCCCTACATTAAGGTTTATTTTAAAACAAGCAATATTCTCCCTCCCCCTCACTCCCAGAGGGATGACAGTTTATAAATATTCTGGCATAATGCAAGGTATCCTGGTCAGCCATTTCACGTGAACAAACAGCCTTGAAGAAAATGACTGAACAGAGGCTGTGGTGGAGGAGAAAACAGCCATCCTACAGCTTCTGAACACCTCAGGGCAGCACCGAGTTGGGATGTTATGAGGTCACTGCCTGTCTTTGTTTTGTGGTGGGAATGCCAGGCATCATCGTGGTGTGCCCAAATGCCTCAATCTAGAATGCTGTTTTTTATGGTGTCCATGAGAAACTGAAAGACAAATCAGCCTCTCTGTGTTTCCAGCAAGTCAAAAATCATAGGTCAGTTCCATCTCTTCTTGGGATTTGGCATCACTGTTTTCCCTTCATGGCTACCTTCCTTTACCGTATGATACTGCCTGGGAGTTCTCAGGATGAAATACCGAGCTGTGAGTTTGTGGAGTCTTTTCCAATCACCACCAGGTTTCCTTCCCCCTCCCCTTCTGCCTCTCTGTTCAGTCTTGTTCTTTAATGAGATCGTGGACTGCCCGCAACTACTTTGATGAACCTTTTGGGTTAACAGTAACAGTAACTAATCAAAAGGTGGGAGGAGCCTCAGAAGTGTTGTCCCACACTTAATTTTTTTTTTTTTTTTTTTTTGTGAACTTGCTCCTACTATACCCACACTTAATTTTTAAGGTTAATCTCAAGGTTAACAATTTGGCGATAAAAATATAAATTCCCTTTCCATGCACTGGAGAGAACAAGGAAGGTCTAAACCCTAGAGGCTTCCGTGAAACTGCCCTTTACAAATCACTGCTGTTATTTCATTGTCCTGGCTTAAATTTACACAAAACAGGGATGGGAAGGGACAAACGGGAGCATTTCAGGATGGTGGAAGCGTTCTACATCTTGGATGGGGTGGTATAGTTACTCAGGTATGTCCGTATTTGTCAAAACACAAACTGAACACTTAAAATTGGTGCATTTATTGTCTGTAAATTTTACCCCAATTAAATTCAGGTTAAGAAAATGGAAGGGAATATATTTGCTACCACTGCCCACTAAAGCAAGATCCCTGGATGGGGAAAAGAGACAATGCCCCTTACTGTACACCAGTTAAATAGGAGGCACCCATTTTCTTTTTTTTTTTTTTTTATCCTCATTTTATTGAGATATATTCACATACCACGCAGTCATACAAAACAAATCGTACTTTCGATTGTTCACAGTACCATTACATAGTTGTACATTCATCACCTAAATCAATCCCTGACACCTTCATTAGCACACACACAAAAATAACAAGAATAATAATTAGAATGAAAAAGAGCAATTGAAGTAAAAAAGAACACTGGGTACCTTTGTCTGTTTGTTTCCTTCCCCTATTTTTCTACTCATCCATCCATAAACTAGACAAAGTGGAGTGTGGTCCTTATGGCTTTCCCAATCCCCTTGTCACCCCTCATAAGCTACATTTTTATACAACTGTCTTCGAGATTCATGGGTTCTGGGTTGTAGTTTGATAGTTTCAGGTATCCACCACCAGCTACCCCAATTCTTTAGAACCTAAAAAGGGTTGTCTAAAGTGTGCGTAAGAGTGCCCACCAGAGTGACCTCTCGGCTCCTTTTGGAATCTCTCTGCCACTGAAGCTTATTTCATTTCCTTTCACATCCCCCTTTTGGTCAAGAAGATGTTCTCCGTCCCACGATGCCAGGTCTACATTCCTCCCCGGGAGTCATATTCCACGTTGCCAGGGAGATTCACTCCCCTGGGTGTCTGATCCCACGTAGGGGGGAGGGCAGTGATTTCACTTTTCAAGTTGGCTTAGCCAGAGAGAGAGGGCCACATCTGAGCAACAAAGAGGCATTCAGGAGGAGACTCTTAGGCACAACCATAGGGAGGCCTAGACTCTCCTTTGCAGCAACCGTCTTCCCAAGGGTAAAACCTATGGAGGGCTCAACCCATCAAACCACCAGTCCCCTATGTCTGTGGTCATGTTAGCAACCATGGAGGTGGGGTAGGCGAATACCCCTGCATTCTCCACAGGCTCCTCAAGGGGGCACTACATATTTTTTTCCTTGTTTTTCTTTTTTTTTTTTTTTTAACTTTCCCTTCTTTTTTAAATCAACTGTATGAAAAAAAAGTTAAAAAGAAAAACAAACATACAATAAAAGAACATTTCAAAGAGACCATAACAAGGGAGTAAGAAAAAGACAACTAACCTAAGATAACTGCTTAACTTCCAACATGTTCCTACTTTACCCCAAGAAAGTTACCTAATATAGCAACATTTCTGTGAACTTGTTCCTACTATATCCATCAGAAATTAACAGACCAAAGTCATTCCTGGGCATCCCCAGAACGTTAAATAGCTTATCTGTTCTTCTTGGATTATTGTTCCCCCTTCCTTAATTGCTCTCTATTGCTAGTTCCCCTACATTCTACATTATAAACCATTTGTTTTACATTTTTCAAAGTTCACATTAGTGGTAGCATATAATATTTCTCTTTTTGTGCCTGGCTTATTTCGCTCAGCATTATGTCTTCAAGGTTCATCCATGTTGTCATATGTTTCATGAGATCGTTCCTTCTTACTGCCGCGTAGTATCCCATCGTGTGTATATACCACATTTTATTTATCCACTCATCTGTTGAAGGACGTTCTTTCCATCTCTTGGCAATTGTGAATAATGCTGCTATGAACATTGGTGTGCAGATATCTGTTCGTGTCACTGCTTTCCGATCTTCTGGGTATATACTGAGAAGTGCAATCGCTGGATCGAATGGTAACTCTATATCTAGTTTTCTAAGGAACTGCCAGACTGACTTCCAGAGTGGCTGAACCATTATACAGTCCCACCAACAATGAATAAGAGTTCCAATTTCTCCACACCCCCTCCAGCATTTGTAGTTTCCTGTTTGTTTAATGGCAGCCATTCTAACTGGTGTTAGATGGTATCTCATTGTGGTCTTAATTTGCATCTCTCTAATAGCTAGTGAAGCTGAACATTTTTTCATGTGTTTCTTGGCCATTTGTATTTCCTCTTCAGAGAACTGTCTTTTCACATCTTTTGCCCATTTTATAATTGGGCTGTCTGTACTACTGTCATTGAGTTGTAGGATTTCTTTGTATATGCAAGATATCAGTCTTTTGTCAGATACATGGTTTCCAAAATTTTTTTCCCATTGAGTTGGCTGCCTCTTTACCTTTTTGAGAAATTCCTTTGAGGTGCAGAAACTTCTAAGCTTGAGGAGTTCCCATTTATCTATTTTTTCTTTTGTTGCTTGTGCTTTGGGTGTACAGTCTAGGAAGTGGCCGCCTAATACAAGATCTTGAAGATGTTTTCCTACATTATCTTCTAGGAGTTTTATGGTACTTTCTTTTATATTGAGATCTTTCATCCATTTTGAGTTAATTTTTGTGTATGGGGTGAGGTAGGGGTCCTCTTTCATTCTTTTGGATATGGATATCCAACTCTCCCAGCCCCATTTGTTGAAAAGACCATTATGACTCAGTTCAGTGACTTTGGGGGCCTTATCAAAGATCAGTCGGCCATAGATCTGAGGGTCTATCTCCGAATTCTCAATTCGATTCCATTCATCTATATGTCTATCTTTGTGCCAGTACCATGCTGTTTTGGCAAGTGTGGCTTTATAATAAGCTTCAAAGTCAGGGAGTGTAAGTCCTCCGACTTCGTTTTTCTTTTTTAGAGTGTCTTTAGCAATTTGAGGCATCTTCCCTTTCCAAATAAATTTGATAACTAGCTTTTCCAAGTCTGCAAAGTAGGTTGTTGGAATTTTGATTGGGATTGCATTGAATCTGTAGATGAGTTTGGGTAGAATTGACATCTTAATGACATTTAGTCTTCCTATCCATGAACATGGAATATTTTTCCATCTTTTAAGGTCCCCTTCTATTTCTTTTAGTAGAGTTATGTGGTTTTCTTTGTATAGGTCTTTTACATCTTTGGTTAAGTTGATTCCTAGGTACTTGATTTTTTAGTTGCTATTGAAAATGGTATCTTTTTCTTGAGTGTCTCTTCAGTTTGTTCATTTCTAGCATATAGAAACATTTCTGACTTATGTGCATTAATCTTGTATCCCGCTACTTTGCTAAATTTGTTTATTAGCTCTAGTAGCTGTATCGTCGATTTCTCAGGGTTTTCTAGATATAAGATCATATCATCTGCAAACAATGACAGTTTTACTTCTTCTTTTCCAATTTGGATGCCTTTTATTTCTTTGTCTTGCCGGATTGCCCTGGCTAGCACTTCCAGCACAATGTTGAATAACAGTGGTGACAGCGGGCATCCTTGTCTTGTTCCTGATCTTAGAGGGAAGGCTTTCAGTCTCTCACCATTGAGTACTATGCTGGCTGTGGGTTTTTCATATATGCTCTTTATCATGTTGAGGAAGTTTCCTTCAATTCCTACCTTTTGAAGTGTTTTTATCAAAAAGGGATGTTGGATTTTGTCAAATGCTTTTTCAGCATCTATTGAGATGATCAATTGATTTTTCCCTTTTGAATCTTCAATGTGTTGTAATACATTGATTGATATTCTTATGTTGAACCATCCTTGCATGCCTGGAATGAACCCCACTTGGTCATGGTGTATGATTTTTTTAATGTGTCTTTGGATTCGATTTGCAAGTATTTTGTTGAGGATTTTTGCATCTATATTCATTAGGGAGATTGGCCGGTAGTTTTCCTTTTTTGTAGCATCTTTGCCTGGTTTTGGTATTAGATTGATGTTCGCTTCATAAAATGAGTTAGGTAGTGTTCCATTTTCTTCAATGTTTTGAAAGAGTTTGAGTAAGACTGGTGTCAGTTCTTTCTGGAAAGTTTGGTAGATTCCCCTGTGAAGCCATCTGGCCCTGGGCATTTATTTGTGGGAAGATTTTTGATGACTGATTGGATCTCTTTGCTTGTGATGGGTTGGTTGAGGTCTTCTATTTCTTCTCTGGTCAGTCTAGGTTGTTCATATGTTTCCAGGAAATTGTCCATTTCTTCTACATTGTCCAGTTTGTTGCCCTACAGTTGTTCATAATATCCTCTTATAATTTTTTTAATTTCTTCAGGATATGCAGTTATGTCACCTTTTTCATTCATTATTTTGTTTATATGGGTCTTCTCTCTTTTTGATTTTGTCAGTGTAGCTAGGGGCTTGTCAATCTTGTTGATCTTCTCAAAGAACCAACTTTTGGTGATATTTATCCTCTCTATTGTTTTTTTGTTCTCTATGTCATTTATTTCTGCTTTAATCCTTGTTATTTCTTTTCTTCTACTTGGTTTAGGATTGGTTTGCTGTTCATTTTCTAGCTTCTTCAGTTGATCCATTAGTTCTTTGATTTTGGCTCTTTCTTCCTTTTTAATATGTGCGTTTAGTGCTATAAATTTCCCCCTTAGCACTGCTTTTGCTGCATCCCATAGGTTTTGGTATGCTGTGTTCTCATTTTCATTCATTTCTATATATTCAGCAATTTCTCTTGCTATTTCTTCTTTAAGCCACTGATTGTTTAGGAGTGTGTTGTTTAACCTCCAGGTATTTGTGAATTTTCTAAGTCTCTGATGGTTATTGACTTCTAATTGTATTCCATTGTGGTCAGAGAATGTGCTTTGAATAATTTAAATCTTTTTAAATTTATTGAGGCTTGTTTTATGTCCCTGCATATGATCTATTCTGGAGAAACTTCCATGAGCACTAGAAAAGTATGTGTATCCTGGTGATTTGGGATGTATTGTCCTGTATATGTATGTTAAATCTAATTCATTTATCAGATTGTTTAGGCTTTCAATTTCCTTATTGGTCTTCTGTCTGGTTGATCTATCTATAGGAGAGAGTGATGTGTTGAAGTCTCCCACAATTATTGTGGAAACATCAATTGCTTCCTTTAGTTTTGCCAGTGTTTCTCTCATGTATTTTGTGGCACCTTGATTGGGTGCATAGACATTTACGATTGTTATTTCTTCTTGCTGAATTGCCCCTTTTATTAGTATGTAGTGGCCTTCTTTGTCTCTCAAAACATCCCTGCATTTGAAGTCTATTTTATCTGAGATTAATATTGCTACACCTGCTTTCTTTTGGCTGTAGCTTGCATGAAATATTTTTTTCCATCCTTTCACTTTCAGTTTCTTTGTGTCCCTGTGTCTAAGATGAGTCTCTTGTATGCAACATATTGATGGTTCATTTTTTTTGATCCATTCTGCAAATCTATATCTTTTAATTGGGGAGTTTAATCCATTTACATTCAACGTTATAACCATGAAGGCATTTCTTGAATCAGCCATCTTATCCTTTGGTTTATGTTTGTCATATTTTTCCCCTCTCTCTATTAATATCCTTTATTGTACCCATACCGAATCTCCTTAGTACTGAACCTTTCTCCAAGTCTCTCTGTCCTTTCTTTGTTTCTCTGTCTGTAGGGCTCTCTTTAGTATCTCCAGTAGGGCAGGTCTCTTGTTAGCAAATTCTCTCAGCATTTGTTTGTCTGTGAAAAATTTAAGCTCTCCCTCAAATTTGAAGGAGTGCTTTGCTGGATAAAGTATTCTTGGCTGGAAATTTTTCTCACTCAGAATTTTAAATATATCGTGCCACTGCCTTCTCGCCTCCATGGTGGCTGCTGAGTAGTCACTGCTTAGTCTTATGCTGTTTCCTTTGTATGTGGTGAATTGCTTTTCTCTTGCTGCTTTCAGAACTTGCTCCTTCTCTTCTGTGTTTGACAGTGTGATCAGAATATGTCTCGGAGTGGGTTTATTTGGATTTATTCTATTTGGAGTTTGCTGAGCATTTATGATTTGTGTATTTATGTTGTTTAGAAGATTTGGGAAGTTTTCCCCAACAATTTCTTTGAATACTCTTCCTAGACCTTTACCCTTTTCTTCCCCTTCTGGAACACCAATGAGTCTTATATTCGGACATTTCATATTATCTATCATATCCCTGAGGTCCATTTCTATTTTTTTAATTTTTTTCCCCATTCTTTCTTTTATGCTTTCATTTTCCATTCTGTCATCTTCCAGGTCACTGATTCATTGTTCAGCTTCCTCTAGTCTTGTACTATGAGTGTCCAGAATCTTTTTAAATTGGTCAACAGTTTCTTTAATTTCCATAAGATCATCCATTTTTTTATTTAGTCTTGCAATGTCTTCTTTATGCTCTTCTAGGGTCTTCTTGATATCCTTTGTATCCTGTACTATGGTCTCATTGTTCATCTCTAGTTCTTTGAGTAGCTGCTCTAGGTGCTGTGTCTCTTCTGATCTTTTGATTTGGGTGCTTGGGCTTGGGTTATCCATATCGTCTGGATTGTTCATATGCTTTATAATTTCCTGTTGTTTTTGGCCTCTTGGCATTTGCTGAACTTGACAGGGTTCTTTTAGGATGTGTAGACCAACTGAAGTCCTTATCTCTAATTTATCAGATCTACAGCTTCGTGGAGTACACTTTCTCTAACTAACCAGCAGGTGGCGTCCACGAGCCACCTGTTCTCCACAAGTCAGTTCTCCCCTGCTTAGCCTTTTTGGTGAGTGGGGGAGTGAGTCTTGTGGGGTCCAACTGGTGTACCAAGCATGCGTGTGTAGTTGGTGTTGCCTGCCCTGTATATGGGGTGTGTTTCTGGGCAGTCAGGGAGGTGGGGTGGCTCTAACAATCAAATCTCCCTGGTGATCCTAGAGTTTTAAAGCTGCTGCAATAGTCTAATCCTTCAGTTCAGTCCTGCCACAGTTTGTCCCTGCCACTGACCCACAAGTCCTTGGTATTGGCATATGGCTCCTGAGACTTGCAAGTGGGCCCCTCTTCCAGGCTGTGCACCCCGGGTCTTCTGTTGAGGGATAACTGTGCTATGTCACAGGTGAGTGCCGTCCCCCCAGGGCAGTTCTGGGCTACTGGGCTGTGTAGGGAGGCTCCCAGTCTGCTGCAATGATGGCTGAATGGGGCTTTGTTAATTCACACTGTTCCACCTTCCCAACTCTGGGACAATCAGCTGAGGTTGCAGGGAAGGCTAATTTCCACGCCCAGTTTTGTGGTGCGTGCCTGTTATTTGAAGCGCTGCCTTCACACTGGGTTGTCTGGGGCAGCTCTGGGCTATGGGGCTGGTGATGGGCAGGAGTGTTTCCTGTCTACCAGGATGAATGCTGTGAGCAGACACCCCCCTTTTCTTGGGAAGTTGTGGTGTTTAGTGAATTTTCTCAGCCACTGGATTATTGCCTTTTGTCTCAGAGCTCTCTTAGTTCTGCTCTTGTCTTGACCTGCCCAAATTGCCAGTCTTTGAAGCTTTCTGTACTGGGCTTCTTAGAGTAATTGTTTTAGAAAAAGAAAAAAGGATTAAAAAAAAGGGCCCTCCTCAGAGATCTAATGGGTTATTGAAATGCTAAGAGACAAAGCAATTAGGGCCATTAAGGAAAGGTCCACAGGGCAGAGAGATCAGCTTTTCTTCGGGATTTGCATATGAGCCTCAGGGCCTGAGCTCTGCCCTTCCCCTTTCTATGTTCACCAGAACTCCAAAAATCCTCCGCTTTTATTTTGGAGTTTTTCGTGTTGTTTTTTTCTATGCCTGTCTCCTCTCTGCTGGGCTGGCTGCTCTCAGATTCTCTGGTGTCTGGTCTCAGTCTATCTATGGTTGGAGTTTGGATCAGTAGAATGAGTTTCTGATAAGGGCTGCCCCTGCAGTTCTCCCTTCTCCTTCCCGGAGCTGACAGCCCCTCCTCCCACGGGACTGAGCCTGGCAGGGAGGGGTGTGGGTCCCCTGGCCACAAAAACTTACAGATTTCGCTGATCTCAGCAGTTCCACATTTTCATGAGTGTTGTATGAAGTATGCCCAAAGTCAGATTGCTCTGTGGTGTCCAGTCCACGCAGTTCCTGACTTTCTACCTACTTTCCTGGAGGAGTAACTAAAACATACAGCTCACCAGTCTGCCATCTTGCCCCATCTCTGGCACCCATTTTCAAATGCCAAGCATTCCGTGGAGAATCACCCTGCTCTGCCCACTGATGAGCAGCTTAGGGTAGAAGTGAGCGCTCGCTCCATGAATCTGCTCTTGCTCTGGCTGCCTCTCTGAGGCAGCTGCTGGGTATAAATTTACTAGATTACAGTCACCTCAGTTGCCAGAACTGCCCCTTTTCAGCGATTTAGGAACTCTGTGCGTCCAGGAGCACAACTGAAGATGGGGCTCTGGACAGTGGAGAAACAGGTGCCTTGGCCAAGGATACAAATCTCCCTGAACCGCCGAAGGCTCTGTGGGCCAATAAGGTAACACTGTGAATGGATTCACTCATGTCCTATCAGCAAGATTGTCCCTAATAAAATGTGCCACCTTACCTATGCCACAAGGGCATTGTGAGAACTAATGAAATAATGAGGCCTCTAGAGTGCTTTCCCACGGAGGGCAGCTCAGAATCAGAACCGTCAGCTTCCCCAGAGCCAGCATTTAAGGAGAAAATACTCTGATGGCTTCTGCTGCCTCCTTCCTGGGCTTCCTCCCTATTATGGTACCTCTTTCATGCATACCTGGGCAAAATTTTTGTTGAACTTGCCACCGAATGTTAATCACTTTTCAGCTGAACCCTCTCCATTTTGGGATGTTATTACTTACAGTCAATGAATCCTGGACCACCAGAGTACTCACTGTGAAATCTAGAGATGTGCCTATTTTAAATCCCATCAACAATTGATAAGCTTTCTCCTACTAAAGAGGATACATGCTTTGATTGACTTTCTACCCAGGTGCTTCTGTCAGCTACTCTTTTTCTCTGAAAGCCAATGGCCAAGGCCTTTAGAGAACTGGTGAACTGCAGTGAACATGCTAATTCTATAGCTCTGAACCTGGCAGTTTAATACTTATTTTTTTTCACCTAGCCCCTACCTTCACCATCATGTTCTCTACACACACACACACACACACACACACACATATACACAGAGAATGGGGGTGGGGGAACGATGACATATTTATTTCCAGAATAATTTAAATATTTTAAACATTAAGTATTTTTAAGGTAAATTGGGAGGTAAAAGAAAAGAAAGACAGGACTTTAAGAAAAGAAAGAGTAGAGAATCAGAAGAAATTGTTTTGCTCTAAACACAAAGTAATTTCTTTTCATGTTTTCACACTTTTCAGGGTCTGAAGTTTTATTGACTATGATGTCTATAGAGTTTCATTAGTAACTAACCCCACTTCACAGAAATCTTAATATTAACTTAACTTGCCAGACCTAAAATTATATGTAAGAAAATAAAATCAGGCCACCACACTGTTTCTAACAATTGTGGGCTAAAAGACATGTGTACAATGAGAACGGTATTTACCAGCTTTAAATAGTAATATTAATGTCACTTAATATGTATTTCCAACACAAATCTTGTTTTTGAAAATATTTGAAGGTAAAAAAGTCATTTTTTGTCAACAGATTAAAAAAGATAGCTTCATTGAGGTATAACTTACATACCATAAATTCACCTATTTTAAGTACACAATTCAATAATTTTAAATAAATTTTCAGTTTGCAACCATTGCCACAATCTAGTTTGAGAACATGTAAATCACTCCAAAAAGTTTCCTCATGACTGTTAGGATTAACCTCTATTTCTACAACCATTCTGAGGCAACCACTGATCTGCTTTCTGTCCCTACCAATTTGCCTTTTCTGATATTTCATAAACTTAGAATCATACAATATGTAATCTTTTGCATTTAGTTTCTTTCAGTTAGTATAATCATCTTTGGGGTTCATTCATGTTATAGCATGCATAATATAGTATTCCCTTCTTACTGCTGCATAGTATAGTATTCCCTTTTAAAGCTACACCATATTTATTCCCCTTTTCCTCCTTTATTCCATGTTTTCGTGTTAAATACATATTTTCTAGTGTGCAATTTTAATTCCTTGGTTTTAATTTCTTTACTGATTTTTGAGTCAATTTCTTAGTAGTAACACTAAAGATTAGAATATGCATCTTAATTTACTACAACCTACTAAAGAATAATCATAATTTTATCTCAGCAAAATTAGAAACTTTGCTCCAATATAGCTCCATTCCCTCTCACCTCCTCTGTTCTACTACTGTCAAGTATTTTGTATCTATGTGTTATAAACCTAAAAATACAGTGTTGTAATTATTGATTTATCTAATCTTATGCCATTTAAATAAGGTATGAAAAATAAGAAAAATATTTTTACTGAGCCATTTATTTTAAGCCACACATTTATCATTTTCAATGCTCATTTCTTCCTGTGGATTTGAATTATCTGTACCCATATCCTTTCAACTTGAAGGATTTCTTTTAGCATTTCTTGTAAGGCAGGTCTGCTAGCAACACCTTCTCTCAAATTATCTGTGGTTGCCTTCATTTCATCTTCATTTTTGGAGGACAGTTTTTCTGGGTATAGAACTCCTGTCTGAAATCTTTTTCTTTTTCTTTCAACACTTTGAATATGTCATTTTACTGCCTTCTGGTCTCCATTACTTCATATGAAAAGTCATCCATTTATCATATTGATAATCCCTATATATGATGAGCCATTATTTTCTTGTCACTGTCCAGATTTTCTCTTTGTCTTTGTCTTTCAACAATTGGAGGAATATATGTTTAAATATTTATCCAACTTGAGATGGTGTTTCTTGACATGTATATTTAGATTTTTCATAAAAATTGGGAAGTATTTGGCAATTATTTCTTCAAATACTTTTTTGCCCCTTCTCTCTCTCCTTTCTTTTTGGGACTCCCATTTTATGTATATTGGTATGCTTGATATTTCCCATGTGTCTCCAAGTCTCTGTTCGTTTTTCTTCTTTTACTTCTCTGTTCTTCAAATTTGATAATATCTATTGATCTATCACTGATTCTTTATTCTGCCTTTTTGAATCTGCTATCGGGCTTCTGTAGCGGTTTTTTCACTTCAATTATTGTACTTTTCAATTCCAGAATTTCTGCTTCGTTCTTTTTCTTTTCTTTTTCAAACAAGTATTGTCTTTCTGTTTGGATTCTCTATTTGTTGACTTACTATAGTCATACTTTCCTTTAATGTTTAAACATGGCTTCTTTTAGTTCTTGTCCCTAGTCAGTGTGTCTTATTCTCTCTACCTTTCAGAATCTTATGTTTTTCTAATATGTAATGCTTAACATATTCATAATAGCTGTTTTGAAGTCTTTGTCTACAAATCCAACATTGGTGAACAGTCAGAGACAGTTTCTATTGGCTGCTTTTATTCCTGATATGGGTTACATTTCCCTCTTTCTTTGCATATCTTACATATTTTCGAAAATGGACATTAACGATGATACATTGCAGCAATTTTGTATTCTTATACTTCTCCCTGAAAATTGTTGATTTTGCTTGTTTGTTTCTTTATTTGTTTAGTAACTTGCTGGGAATAAATTTGTGAAATCATTTTTTCCTGCAATATGCAGTCACCAATATCTCTGTTCAGCTTTAAAAAAAAAAATCCTGTTTTTATTTTTAAGACTGACTTCCTGGTTGTCACTCCTGTGCCTGCATAGCTTAGTGGAATGGCCAATGACTAGGCAGTGATTATGATCAAACGCTTTGAGCCAGTAAGGCTTCTGTCTTCTGCCAATGGATCTGTATGACAGCAGAGGGGCACAGTCAAAGTTCAGACCATTTTCACATGGGTCCCAACTTTTGCTTTCCATGGGCTCTTACACATTTCCTCTGTGCATGTGCATGTGTTGAGCCTCAGGTTTGGCCAGGACAGCTATGGCCCTCTTTGTTCTCTGCTACACATGTGGGGAGCCTCACTAAGGTACCCCAACCATGACCTCAACCTGAGGATAACAGATCCATTGGCCCTTCCCAATCAGCTGCCACCAAGGTCACCAGGTCCACTGAGAATGCCACTGGGTACAGGCATTGCTCACCACTCTACATCATGTGATCCCCATTTGACTGCAGAAGCAACCTGCCAGCCCTTATGGACTGTGCTTCCCACATCCAAGCCACACCCCGCAGAACCTCCTTGACAACTGAGATGGGGGAGATGGGCAGCGCTGCAGGCAAGATGCCACAGGTTCCCACTGTTCTTAATGTAAGTTCAGCAGTTTTTCTAGCATAACCGCTTCTCGTATTGTTGTATGCCTTTAGTCAATTTCCAGAGCATTGAAATGGTGGGTTTTGTCTGTTTTATTCTGCTTTACATTTGCTTTTTGGTGAAAGGATTTTTTGACCTCCTCAGTTGCTGAAGTCCTGCCCCAGGATTTGTTTTTAAATGCTGTGGAGACTAAATAGAAATCTGATATTTATAGCCATCCAATATGATTTTTATAGTATCAATGTTACGAAAAATTGTTTATGGATCTAATGAAACATTTACCTTTTCAAGTGAATAAGGCCCAACTTGAAACTGTGGATTTTTTTCTTACAGGGGAATAAAAACACAACTGATGATTCAAGATTTGACTTGAGCCACTTAGGGACCCAGTTCTGGGTGTACAGCAGGAACTCAGTAATGATCCTTGATTCACAGATGTGGATTGCCACATATATTCTGAGGAGAAAGGAGCTTGTTTTCCCTTATTTTTAATGATATTTCTGCCCACTATATTTCATCAAGTATCTATATCAAATACCATATGAAGGGCATAGTAAAGACCACTTTTTAAAAATATCTCCCCTAAAAACATCCAATCATAGGTACATTTTACTTTTTGGCATGACCTTTCTCTCAAAAGTGACAGTGCATTTTTCCAGTTAATCTCAAGCAAGTATCTGACTGAAATGTTGCTAATGTTAAAGAGTAATACTATTTAATTACTATATTAGAACTCTCATGGTCACCTTCATTTACCTAAGTGAAGACTGTTCATTACTTTCAATGGCTCTTTATTGCTATATGACTGAAATTATGAGATAAAAAGAGCCAGCAAAGCAGTGGGTGATACATAACCTCTATGCCCCTATCTCTGAAGAAACTTAAAAAACAAACAAACAAACAAACAGCACTTCCTATGGCATGATTCAACCTGGGAATAAAAAGAGCTTTGCCAACATCAACTAAAACTCACCACAGCTGGTGAAGTTAAAATCAATACCAGTCCCTTAAAGGAACATAACGTATTTGCCTGAGACCATATAACAAAGTGGTACAACAACCAAACAAATGGCCCAGAATGCTTGTCCTTTAATCACCACATCCCAGTCTCTCTATACCAAGTCCCAGCTGTAGGCCAGTTTCCCAAACCTTTATTCAAGCCCCACATCTGCTTGGGAGTTTTCTTTCTAAACAAGAAGAAGAGGACAAAGATTGGTTCAGTGATCCAGTTGTGTTAACAGTAGCCTCAATGGAAAAAGTACCGAGTTAAGAAAACATTTAGCCTTTTTTACCTTCAAATGCAATGCAAGTATGATCAGAAAACCGAATCTCAAAATCAAAAACAAAAACAAAAACATATATTAGTTTTGCTGATTCATCCCAGAATAGAACAGATGTGTGTTATATTTGCAATACACTACTCCAGTTTTCTCCACGTGCAGTTGCAGTTGCGGCTATCATCAATTCTTACCATACTAAAACACATTTTCAGAGCTTCTGCTCTAAATGAAGTCCCCCTGAAAGTTCCAAATTGCTTTCTCATAGAGGATATTATTCCCTATATGATAAGTCATATAATATTCATGTAAGGAAGGTAGGGAGAGGTTTTATAATTCCAGTGAATGGAAAGCCAAGAGTGTAAAAATTTCCCCCAAGAAGTCTCGGAGTTGGTAAGTAGCAAAGTGAGAACAAGTCAAAGTTGCTGGAGTCTGTACAGAGCTGTATGTAAGAAATTGAACTGACCTTCTCCCAGGTCATCACTTTATATAAGAAATGGGTCAGAATTACAGGTGAAAAAGACTACATGAATACTCTCTCCTGTCTGCATATGTACACACACACCATGATTCATCAAAGCTTGTACTTTGTAAGTATTTTGCTTATTATAACTAACCTGACAATGTTTCCCAATATATCCAGGGGGTGTTATGAAAACTATTATGAGTGTTTTCCCTTATACTATAATTTATTTGGATAATGAAATCTATGTGTGCCTCCCAAAAGTTTATCATGATTTATTCATATCCGTGGCCCAAGAAATACTGTCAGTCTGTACTGGCAACACTTTGACCTTTTCCTTAAAAACAAAAAAACAAAATCAGATTCATACCTGGACTACTGTCTTTTCCACAGCAACATGGAAAGATGACAGTCACTCAAATGAACACTGTTATTTTTCCTCTACATACAATTGAAGCTCTGAAGTTGTTCTGCTTCTCTCATACATTTGGAATAAATTGAATATATGAAAAATTACTTCAGTTGAAGTCTGAAGTGGGGAAACTTATAAAGAAACAGAAAACATGAATCACGATTTTTAATAAGTCACAATAGAAAAGAGTAACACTGGTCAACTTTCTATCAAATTTATTTTCATAATTCATTCGATACTATTCAGATGCCAATAATGACTTCAAATTCCACTGAGGTTCTACACAATGGACTTAAAATCAGAAGATCCAGGGTTTGTTGTCATTATCATTAATTACTTATTAAGTAGCACCTCACTGCCTAACACCGTATTGTTTACATGGCCACCCTTAAGGAGCTTACCATCTGGAGTAGAGTCACGATATTCACACAGATGCCAAAAACCAAAACAATGCTAAATAGCTGGAAACATCCCTCGGTTGGTGTACTAGATATGGAGAACCAACTTGGAGAGAAGGAAACTGTGCGTATTAAAATTAATTTTCTGATTGCACAGCATCCCTTGTCCTGGAAAGCACCCAATGACCCTCTTTCACCAGCAGGTCCTGGACCCTTGAGCCAGCTATAGCAGAGGTGGCTGGAAAGCAATGGCAGGGATGAAGTCCCTAGATCCAAAGTCCGACTAACGACCTGGGCTTCCAGAAGCTTAAATCTTTTAAAACCATTTACCTGGGTTGATTGTTCAAATTTACCAATTCTTTCTTAAAATTCCTCTCTGCAGATTTATACAGAGATTTAGAATTCTAGAGTTGGAGAGAATTTTGCATAGGAATTAATATTAATTTAATATTATTAATACAATAATTATATTATCGTATAATGCATACATTACTGTACTGTAAGGTATACAATAATATACCTTATTGTACGCAATAAGGTAAGTTTGTTTGAACTGGTGATGGTAGCAGGATTTTGTCTCCTGCCCCTGGGCCGGTTCTGTTTTTACTACACCACACTAGGTTGGGGTCCATGTGGAAATGACACTACTAGCACTGTTTCTTTGGGAATACAGATCAGGTCTGGGTTACCCAGAGGAAAATTCTAGAAGGAGATCTTGAACAGAGTTCCGATATACTGGCAAAGAAGTATCTAGTGAATGAGAAATACAGGACACACCTTAGGGAGAAGGAGAAAAACAGGTTGTAGGAAGTAGGAGATAGGTTACGATCAGTGTAGGAAGAAGTAGAAACAAGAATCTTGGGATGGCTGGGGTCGAGGAGCTGGATGCCCTTATGGCCAATCTGATTAATCTCAAAGAGGTTTGGAGGTTTGTGAGAAACCACTCCCATCTAACTGGCTTTGCCTTGGAGGTTAACACTGGGCAATCGCTTTCCCTGGGTTTTAGCACTCCCCACTTTAAAGTGGGATAATGGTATTTTGCCAGTGACATCTTTCTAAGAGGGCTGAGACATTAGCATGTGCCCCTGAAGCAAGTCTTAGCTTTGTTACACACTGGCTCTGGGTGCTACAAAGCATTCCTTAAAAGAGCTCCCTAAGCTCCGTTTCCATACCTATAACAATAAGGGACTGAGCTGTCTAAATAAGGTCTGTTCCGGCTCTATGATTTCGATATGTGAAGAACTTCAAGTTCCCCCAAGTAAAGTTTTTGTATACATTATAAATGGTTTTAAGAGCTTTGTCAACCAACCTTCCTCCCCTCCCTGGCTCTCCTGAGCACAAGCAAGAGAATCACTTAAAAAGCACTGTAAGCTACAGGTAATGGAATGAAGAGAAGGGAAAGACTGTAAATGGCTCTTTAAAGTAATGCCATCCCAGGCCATTAATGCTTTACTTTACACAAGACAGAATGTGGATCAGGGTGTTCATTTCAGAAGTCTTTCTGAACATTATACCTTGCTCCTTAAATTCACAAGGCATTTGTTGTCACATTTCTTCTCTTATTAACAACGGCACAGTAGACAGGGTACACTGACAGTGCTCTCAATATCCAGGAACACCGGGGGATGGAGTGTTACTCAGCAGCAGTTTCTTTACTTATCCTTGTTGTGCTACTAAGGACCAGTGCTACTCCCCCCCCACCCCCAGTATTTTTTACTATAATTGGCTACATCAAGAAATATGACTCCCAAATCCATGTTGTATCTAGTTTCCTCACTTCTTTGAAGCTAATTAGAAACCCTACCTTTTGTGCATTTACTTCACCAAAATGTTCTCAGATTCCCTGAATCACAAAACAAAGTAAGAAAGGAAGGGACAGGGGATGGGAGGGAGGGACAGAGGTGGAAGGGAGGGAAAGTAGTAAGAAGGAAAAAGAGAAAGAAAATGCGATGAAGAGAGGCTGAGTGAGACTGACTAGGGAGTGTTTAACACAAGCTACTCACGGCAGACAAAGAGCACCATGAGACTCAAAGGAAGACAATGAAGGCTCAGAGAAAAAGAGGGCGCGGGGGCTGGTGGAGGGGACAGGGTGCAGCCCTCCCCAAAACCACACTTACTTCTCGCCAGCTGACGTGCTCACAGCTGCTGCTCCACAGTGGAGAGACTCACAGAGTCATTTCCTGGTTAAAAGGATTTCTACCATTTTAATTAGTTTTTTTTTTTAAAGATAAGAAATAACACCTCACATAACCCACTACCACATTTTCCACAATCCCCAGATACAGTTATATTTTCAACTATCAAAACAAACCGAATGATTTTGGTTTCTTAAAGAGTTTAGAATTTCTTGTGAAATAAAATAGGAGGAAAAAGAAGTTCAGCAAAGTCACTCAAATATGTATTTGTTCAAAAAACACTGGTCTTAAGTGTAAAGGGGGCAAATGTGAAGCACAGAGACTTTTAACAATGTCAGAGAATTAACTTGCTAGTATTGGCACCCTTTGTCCTGTTGAGTTGAAATGGTAAGATAATGTGAGGGGCAGGCTTTTAAATATTTCAACTGTCCTATTTCCCAAAAAAGATCTAGAACAGGTCAATCCACTAGTGATCCCTGGTCATCCTTGAAAGATAAAGAACTGGGGACTTGACAAATAATATGTCTAAAATGTTCCTTAACCTAGAAAACCCGAAGAACTGAGATCAAAGACCAATACACGAAAAAGGGAAAAAATAACAGTTCAGCTGCAAAACAGGCCACATTGGGATGTTGGAAACATGGTCACCATAGGACTAGATCTTTTAAAACCCACTACCTATTTACAAACAAAGTTCCTGCTAAATAACACCACAGGTAATAGATGATGACAAGAATAGAGTTTGCTCTTTTAAATAACAGCAGCTTGAAAAAAATATTTCAATACCATCAGACAACAAATTAAAATGAAACATCTTTTCTAAATGGAAATATACAGATCTATCTGGGAAAACTGATTTCCACCCACTCTTCATCCTCACAAAAGAAAATCAGAAAGAGAAAACAGGACAACATACATCCTGGAGATGAACTTTGGTAATGAGTGCCACAAACATTCATAGGGAGATGTACTCTTATTTCATAGGATTTTGAAAAAATATTTTATTATACACATGTGACTCAAACACTGCAGTAAAACAGGTCTAATGTTTGTCTTTATACACTGCAAGAGGGAGGGAGTAGTCATGTCATTTGTGTGATGATATCTGACCTATTTCAAATCATCTCACCCAACGGTGTTACAGACATTACCGCTGTGACATAATTCAACCTCGAGACATCTTATGGGAAACAGAGGTCACTTTTAAGACATTTAAGGTTGGCAAACAGAATTATGTATCTCCTGTCTGTGACTGTTAGGGGCTTATACTCATCATTTGCAAATCTCAGATCAGATTTGGATTCTCAGAAGCTGCCACTTAAGATTATGTGCCATGAGAGGATTTTCCAAGTGTAAGTGGACTTGATGGAATAAGCTGACTTTTATTTGTTAGAAAAAGTGAGATGCCAAAAAATATTCTTCTTTCTTATCCCAAATTTTAAGGTGCTAAGAGGGAGATGAAGACTGGGAAGGAGAGCACCCTCTAGTTCCTCCACTTTCCTGGTTAGTATTAGAGCAAACAAGAAGTAAACTGGGAAACATTTCAATACCCCTGGGCAAAGCAGAGAAAAAGGCGGGTGGCATGTTTTCTCGCTCAACTGACGTGGTTCTCTTGACCTCTAACTGTCAAACAACTGTGCATCCAACCACGGCTCGGGATGAATTAAAATAGACATTCTATATTGTTATCAAATTAAAACAATAAAACAGATATTAATAATAACAAATATTATACACAGAGCTTACCATGTTCCAGGTACTATTCTAAGAGCTTTGCATATATCACATACTAACTCATTTAACTCTCTCAACAACCCTGTAAGATAGGTACTATTAGATATAATAAATATAAACTTGGTTATGCCTGAGAAATAAAAAGCTCCATAAGGTTGGTGGTAAAATAGGATAGGGGAGGGTGATAATTTTGAAAAGGAATCTCTGAGCCTACATAGCCTATTATAATAAAGGATGTTGCTTTATATATTGCTGGGGCAAATGTTATACAAAGAAAATATAAAGGGACCACTTATCTGTGTTTTGTTTAAATAGTTTTTTTCATAAATTTCCATGGAAGAGAATTCTAATCTCCATCAAGAGAAGATTTAAAATGGATTAGGGAAAAAAGGAAGAGATGATAATGCAATAAGGGGTAAAAGCACCTAATAGCAGCTAAAAATCTATCACCAACTTTAGGAAAATGGCCTACATTCATTTAAAGAGTAGAAAATCTCAAAAACCATGCCAAGCTGGTCCTTCTCAGAAATCAAGATAATCATTACACTTTTCACTTCCTGGGATTCTCCCTAATGCCAATTCCTAGAAGCTTACAATAATAGGGGTATGGAAAATGATGCAACGGGAGAAGAGGAAATATTTCTGTATTCATTACATTTTGAAGGGAAGCCTCAGAGATCTAGCAAGAAAGAGGAAAAAGAAATGACAATTAAAACGGGATTCCTGTATCTGTTACCTTTGCCATCTCACTCATTTTTAATTCAGCAGTTTGGAAGAAAAGGGAGGAGGGGAAGGAACTGGTTATATTCCAAAGCATTCAGCACAGGAGAGCCTGCCTGGGAAGACCAGGCTGATCACACTCTCTCATAAACAGCTAACTGAAAGAGCCAAGCAAAAGACTGTTCTTGCCAGGCTCCAATTCTTCACCCTGTGCCTTCTCCCATACATTCTGGAGAAGCTACCGGTATTCGTCAGCCAAAGCCACTTCCCTGCTCTTTCACTAAAACCTCTGGGAAGGCCTGCCTTTTAAAGGACATGGCCCTTTAGTGGAGGGCTGTCTCCCACCAGAGTTGGGTCACATTAACCTAGCATTTCAGTCACTTATTTGGCCTGACTAGCAAAAAGAATTTTTCATCAGTAAGAAATGGCATTGTTGGGTAGTGGTAAATCAATCTGGACTGCTTAGGAAAGAGATTCCAAATGTCCAGGATTAATACCTGTGATATTTACCCTAGGTGAGTCCCAGAGTTAGAATATTTAAAAAATATTTTGCACGGTGTTTACAGGTTGCTGACCTTTTAGAATCAAATCACAAGATGAGGACCAAACATTTTTCTAACCAAACTTTTTTTTCTCAAATAAAGTAGGCTTGTTAGGAACACCGTTTACAACTTATTTCTCTATGACGCTGGTGCCTCGTGGAACTATGGAGAGAAACTATGGGCAGAGAAGAAATGAAAATGCAGATAATAAATCTTATTTTTCTCACAAGTTAAAAGCCTGCCTTTATATTGATTTTCAAACACTGAATATATAGTCCATCGTCCAGATAAACTCAATGTATTTTGTTGAGTTTGTTCATATATCTACAATAGTTTCATAAGATCTGCTCATGTTAGCAAAAATCCTTTAGGATCAGTTGGGCCAAAGATACGAATAAATCATAATAAACCAAAAAAAGTGTCAAAATATTTTGAAAGGGGTTGCACTTGATAAAAATATCAAGTTAATTCTAATTTGAACTAAGAGAAACAAATGAAATAATAATTCCGCTAAATGATATAGAAGAGAGAGACACATAGGCACTAAAGACTTTACTTTGATGACTTTAAAAAACCAGTGAAAGGATATTAATTAATTTTACTCCAAGGAGATTTTATTTCTTGGTTCAAGTGAACTAACAGCCCTAATGATTTTTATTAGCGCTTCAGATTTGGATTCCATCTATATAAGCAACCTCTCTGTCCATCTGCAGATTGGCAAGTTTCCGTACATTGGAGGGACAGATGCTTTAATTAGTATACTGGTCACTTGCACATACATTTCCAAAGTGCTATAAAGAAGGTATTCTCTTATTCAACCCACCTTAACCATTCCTCTTCTGACAGAAAAGGGAAAAGTAAAGAAAGCCTTTTTCATGAACAGTTATAATGTAAATTTATTCATGCCAAAATTATCAAAAGTTCTGAATTAGCAAGTCTAAATCAATTTTTACCATACATTAGAGAAGTAACCTAAATCTCAAAAAAAAAAAAAAAGGAACTTTTTAAAGCAGTTACATTAGTTGATACCTCTTCATTAAGACAAATTTGCTTGCTAGGAAGAAGCCTTAAAATACAAAGATTGGAAAACAGGGAATTCTTGCAAGTTTGGCAATCAAAGAAATTTTACTTTGGAGATGATGTAATGGAAAAAGGAAGATACGGGAATGAGTGCAGTGTAGATTCAAAAGCAAGTTTTGCTTCTAAATCAAGGCTTAATTCCCAGAATATAGGACAACACTCTATTACATGGTGTGTGCCAGAGGACATGAATCTCGTGTGTTATATAGGCTGTGGGTGAGGGGATACCTGGAAGGTCAGCGTGACTCAAGATCTCTGTTGTCTTGGCTTGCTCTGTCTTCCCAGCCTGCAATATACAGTCAGCCTCCTAGTCTAGTCAGTTCTTCCCGCACGTTGCCTGCAGCTCTGTTTCCTTCTACCCCCTTTCTCCTGTCCAACGCCAGCATATAACCTCACGCCTACATTTCTGAAGTTACTACCAAGTTAGCTTCCAGCCCAGGTTCTCTCCTGCACTTCACCACCAAACAAATGTCCCTAAATTCCATCTGGGGCACTTGTTTAACAGCCTTCCAAGACAGCTCTTTGCTTAACAAATAAAATTCACACCTCTTTTTTTTTTCTTCCCTTTTTAACCAGAGTCAAGTGTTCCCAGGATCTGGCCCTAATCAACCTTTTGAACTTTACTCTACTCTCCTTCACACTTAAGTCTGATTGTGTAGAAACCCAATAAGACAGCTGCCCTGGCACTATCCCATAGGGGGCACTGGAACACTACTAATAAATTAGAAACACAGATCCAGTTAACTCAGGTTTCTACCCTCAACCCCTTCCTGGTGAAGTATAAACCAGACCCACTCCATCAAAGCAAACAGTGCCTTAACTTAGCAGAGTCCACGTGACTATAATAGGCACATAAATTACCTCTACCCATGATGAGCATGACTAACAGTATCCAATTATGAGGGACAGAAAAACTGTAAAAAGAAAGACAAGCCCAAATAAGTTAAAATGCCATGTTACATTCAGAGCATGTAATAGATACCTCGTTTTGAGCATAAAGAAACCCAAAGAAGACCAGACCTATTTTAGTCATAGAAAAATCATTTTTCCCTTAATCATTTCTCCCACTAAAAAATGTTGAACAAATATGTACGGTGCCAAATGCTTTGCTTGCCAGGGGCATCCAAGTGTCTAAGTGTGTCCCTATGTACACACCCTGCGCCCGAGCCACCTGGTCTACCTGAGCCACCATGAACTCACCTTGCCTTTCCTGCCCTTCTCCGTGCACGCGCTGTTCCTTGCCCGGAAAGACTCTCCTTAATTTTATCTCAGCTGCCTGCAGTTCTAACTGCCCTTTAAGACTAAGGTGATATTCTTCTTTTTTCCTGTGATGTCTTCCTCACTCTCACTGGTCGTAGGTAACTCTCCGTCCTCTGAAATCCTTTATTTTCTCTGACACACTCGCATACCATCTCATGTGTCTATTTTTCTTTTTTTAAGAACAAAAATTACAACCTCATACCAAGCCCTGTTGTAAGAGTCTTATTTGCATTTTTTCATGTATTCTTCAAAATAACCTTAGATAGTCTATTCCATTTTGTGGATGAATAATCTGAGGTTTACTGGACTTAGAAAACTTGCTCAAGGCCATACAACCAGGAAGGAGCTTGGTTCGAGTCCAGGTGTGTCTAATCTGGAGCTTGAGCTCTTACCACATAGGGCTCAGTATTACCTCCCCAGCCCGGTGGAAGGCAAGCACCGTGTTCTGGGTTCCTATACGCCTCACCACAGTCCCAAATAGAGACTCTTTCTTGACCATAATGGATACTCAGTAAACGTATTGTTAATGATGGGCCAGGACTCCTTGGTCTTCCTTGTAGGAATGTTGTGTGGAGGCCACTGCAACTTCAACTGTTCTGAAAGCACTTTAGGATGAGATGAGGCTTCCTTCAGTTGCATGGGCAAACCCAGTCTCTGCAGGTGCGGCATTGCAGAAACTATACAATTTGGAACCACCTTTCCATGATCTTCTGTTAAGTTGGTCTTACAAACTTTAGTCACAGCTTTTAAATCTTTCCTAACCAACTTCTTTCTATGTTCTTCAAAGGGCTCACCATCTAACACTGTTCTGACTTCCCAAAACTATACTAGAGCAGCAAAGCAATGCCATATGCTCATTTGTTAAGCAGTGTGACATAAATATGCAACCAAAGAGCCAAAGAGTAGAGTAATTAAGATGACAAGGCACTATAACAATTAAAAAATATGGATGTCCAAAGGCTTTATGCAGACATAAGTTAACTCAAAATGAGATGACTCATCAAAGCACAGGGGGGTCACAAAGATGGAGCCAAATTTTATCACTGTAAAAGCTGGGAACAGCTGAAATATCCAACAGTAAGGGGCTGCTTAAATGATGGTGTATCCAAACAATGGATTCTACACAGGCATAATGAATTATTCAGTCATTCAACAAATATTTATTGAGTGCCTCATTTGTATCAGGTAAATGAGAAAGAAATGATCCTTGCCCTCATGGTGCTTAGAGTCTAGATGATGATATAATAGAAGAATATATTAGACAAAACACTTCATATTGCTGACTGACAAGATGGATTACAATAGAGTATAATCCATTTGGATCCATTTTTTGTTACTGTTCTTCATAACTTCAAGTTATATTTGTTCTGTGATCACAGCCTACCTTGAAGATGTTTGATTTCAGTCTTACAGGACTGTATTTCTAAATACCAGCAATGAACACATGGACACCAAAATTTAAAATACGATATAATTTATTTATAATCACTAAAAAATGAAAGACTTAGGTAAAAATCTAATAAAATACGTTTGGGAATTTATATACTCAGCTGAAAACAACAAAACACTGATGAAAGCTATCAAAGAAAGACTAAATAAATGGAGAGACATATCATGTGTGTAGATTGAAGATAATATTGTAACAATGTCAATTCTCCACAAACTGACATGTAAGTTTAACACGATTCCTATCAATATCCCAACAAGATTGTAGATATAGAAACATTATTCTAAAGTTTATATGGAAAGACAAAGGAAATAGAATAGGTAAAACAATTTTGAAAAAGAATAAGGTGGGGAGGCGGGGCAAGATGGCAGCATAGAGAGGAGTGGAAGCTAAGCAGTCCCCCTGGTACAACTACAAAAAACCAGAAACAACTAGTAAATAATCCAGAATAACTGCGGGGGGACAAACGAGACCATCCACTCATCATACACCAACCTGAATTGGGAGGAATGCCCGAGAACACAGCATAAAATCTGTAAGTAAAACTTGCGGATCCAAGTCGTGAGACCCCCTCCCCCATAGCCTGAGCTGCGGAGCCTCGTGGTGCCAGAGAGAAGCTCTCTCCCAGCAAGCGAATACAGCTCAGCTGAGCTCCAACTGGGGTTTTAAGTAGCGAGTGTGAACTGCTCACTACAGGTACGCATCCCCAAAAAACAGACAGAGGCTTTGGGTGACGACTGACCTTGGAGAGCCGGAGGGTCACCTTGGACTGGGTCTGAAGGGGACTATCTGTTTCTTTTTCAGCTCAGTGGAGAAAGCCCCAGTCATATTCAGTTTCCAGGGCTGTGACTTGGGGAAGGGTGGAGACAGCACAAGCAGAGAGCCAGACCATTGAAATGCTAATGACCTCCACCTGGGGGCTCTGTCTTCTCTAGGAGGAAAGGGGTGGGGCCCTTTCCATTCAGAACCAGACCCCAGAGCCTGGGGGAACACGGCCATACCGCCTCACACCAGTCAAGAATTATAGGCTAACAGGCATCACCTGCTGGGCAGAAAAGCACAGTGACCTGAGGCATCAAAGGGTGGAGCAATTTTCTAAGACACACCCTCAGGGAAACCAGATACGGAATATTTCTTCCCTCTGGGACCTGAGCCTGTTCTGGTCTGGGAAAACCTGATTTGGATAACCAAGGAAACCATGCCTAGACAACAGAAAATTAAAACCTACACTAAGAAAAACAAAGTTATGGCCCAGTCAAAGGAACAAACGTACACTTTAACTGAGATACAGGAATTTAAACTAATGCTAAATCAAATAAAAAAGTTTAGAGAAGATATCGCAAAAGAGACAGAGGCTGTAAAGGAAACACTGGGCATATATACGGCAAAAATCAAAAGTTCAAAAAAACAACTAGTAGAATCTATGGAAATGAAAGGCACAACACAAGAGATGAAAGACACAATGGAAACATACAACAGCAGATCTCAAGAGGCAGAAGAAAACACTCAGGAACTGGACAACAAAACACCTGAAAGCCTACACGCAAAGGAGCAGAGGGAGAAAAGAATGAAAAAATATGAGCAACGTCTCCGGGAACTCAAGGATGAAACAAAGTACAATAATGTACGTATCATTGGTGTCCCAGAAGGAGAAGAGAAGGGAAAGAGGGCAGAAGCAATAATAGAGGAAATAATTAATGAAAATTTCCCATCTCTTATGAAAGACATAAAATTACAGATCCAAGAAGCGCAGCGTACTCCAAACAGAAGAGATATGAATAGGCCTACGCCAAAACACTTAATAATCAGATTATCAAAATGTCAAAGACAAAGAGGGTATCCTGAAAGCAGCAAGAGAAAAGCGATCCACTACATGCAAAGGAAGCTTAATAAGACTATGTGCGGATGTCTCAGCAGAAACCATGGAGGCAAGAAGGAAGTAGTGTGATATATTTAAGATACTGAAAGAGAAAAACCGACAACCAAGAATCCTATATCCAGCAAAGCTGTCCTTCAAATATGAGGGAGAGCTCAAAATATTTTCTGACAAACAGACAATGAGAGACTTTGTGAACAAGACACCTGCCCTACAGGAAATACTAAAGGTAGCACTACAGGGTGATAGAAGACAGGAGTGTGTGGTTTGGAACACAATTTTGGGAGATGGTAGCACAACAATGTAAGTACACTGAACAAAGATAACCGAATATGGATGAGAGAGGAAGGTGGGGAGCATGTGAGACACCACAAGAAAGCAGGAAAGATAACAACTGGGACTGTGTAACTTGGTGAAATCTAGAGTATTCAACAATTGTGATAAAATGTACAAATATGTTCTTTTACGAGGGAGAACAAGCTAATGTCAACCTTGCAAGGTGTTAAAAACGGGGAGGCATTGGGGGAGGGATGCAATCAGCATAAACTAGAGACTGTAACTAATAGAATCATTGTATTATGCTTCCTTTAATGTAACAAAGGTGATATACCAAGGTAAATGCAGATAAGAGGGGGGGATAGCGGAGGCATGTTAGACACTTGACATTGGTGGTATTGTCTGATTCTTTATTCTACTTTGATTTAAGGTTATTTTTCCTTTTGCTGCTTCCTAGCAGTCATTTTTTTTTCCTCTTTCTTTTGCCTCTCTACCTTGTTTGACTCTCCCTCCTGCCTTGTGGAAGAAATGCAGATGCCCTTATATAGATAGTGGTGAAGGTGGTGAACACATAAATGTATGACCATGCAGAGAACCATCGATTATTTACTTGAGATGGAATGTACGGTGAGTGAACAAAACCATATTAAAAAAAAAACTGGGTTGATGACAAAACCTCGAGGGCAATATACTGAGTAAAATAAGCCAGACACATAAGGACAATTATGGCAGGGTCTCACTGATAGGAATTAATTATAATATGTAAACTCATAAACATGAAATATAAGGTACCAAGATATAGGATGAGGTTTAAGGATGGGGAGTGGTTGCTTAGTATGAGCAGAATGTTCAACTAGGATGAACTTAAATGTTTGGAAATGAACAGGGGTGTTGGTAGCAAGATGTGAGAATAACTAACAGCACCGAATGGTGTGTGAGTGAGGTGGAAAGGGGAAGCTCAGAGTCATATATGTTACCAGAAGGAAAGTTGGAGGTCAAAAGATGGGAATGTATAAAACTGAATCCTATGGTGGGCAATGTCCATGATCAACTGTACAAATACTAGAAATCACTTCCATGAACCAGAACAAATGTATGACAATACAATTAGAAGTTAATAATAGAGGGGCATATAGGGAAGAACTATATACCTATTACAAACTATATACTACAGTTAGTAGTATTTCAACATTTTTTCATAAAACAGTAACAAACGTACTATATCAATACTAGGAGTCAACAATTGAGGGGGTTGGTTAGGGATAGGGGAGGTTTAGAGTTTCCTTTTCTTTTTTTCTTTTTTCATCTTTCACTTTATTTCTTGTCTGAAGCAATGAAAAGTTTCTAAAAATTGAACAAAACTTAAGTGTGATGGATGCACAGCTGTATGAGGGCACCCAGGGGCAAGTGATTGTACACTTTGGATCTCTGGATAATTGTATGGCATTGAACAATCTCAATAAAAATGAAAAAAAAAAAAAAAAAACAAGAACAACAAAAGAAAACCAACAGGCCAGCACTCCCATATCATCCTCTCTAGGTTCTCTGAGAACTCTGTTACTGAAGCAAAGGTGGAAGTCTCTGCATATCTCTTTTTAACTGTAACTCTGCCTTTAACTTCGGATTTCTCTGTCTTTTTTGATACAGTTTGCTGTAGCTAACCCTATTGCACATAACAACAGCCAGCCAACTGCATAACATTGCATCTTCCATCTTTACTAAATTTCATAATCTTTTGTTCTTGTAACACATGTTCTATTCCCTCAAGCTTTTGGGGGGCATTCCCATACTCACATGGAGGTCTGCAGCAGTCAAGCAATTGGGCAACCCCTCCCCACATTGAGGAAGCAGACCACCCCAGGATTTCCCCCACATATTCCCCACCGCAGCTCATGCTTTGTTCTGTCATATCTTGCTGACTAAGCCAACTGTACCAAGTAAGGTGAGGGGCTCTGTAAAAAGACAGCCTTCCACCAAACCACGATGGGTACAACAGACCAAAGAATGACTCAGCAAGTCCAGCTTGGTGAGAAAGATCAAGCATTTACTGAGGGTTTATATGGCACTGTCATCCTCAGTGGTGGGAGAAGAGATGGCAATTCCTTGTTATGATGGTACACACTGACTAGAGGGAAGGCAGGATTTTATAGAGGGAATGAAAAAAGGCATGGAACCAATAAAAGTTAACTGTTTCTTAATATTTGTTCCTCTGTGCACAATTTCCCATGAAGTTAACCTTGGGGAAAGATAAAGGCATAGGGCTTACAGAGTGCTGATGAATTTGGAAGAGTTGGGGGATACTGGAACATGTGACAGCATTACTATAACACACTGTTACATGGATGAAACTTAAAAACATACTGAGGAAATAAACATGACACAAAAGAAAAACAGAGTATGATTATTATATGAACTATCTAGAATAAGAAAATTCAAAGAGGCAGGGAAAAAAAAAAAAAAAGAATAAGGTGGGAGGGATCAGTCTACCTGATTTCAAGACTAATTATACATATACAGTAACCAAGACTGTGATATTGTAGAGGGACAGCCATCTAAATTACTGGAACATAATAGAGAACCCAAAAATGGATCCACACAAAAATGTTCAACTGAAATTTGACAAAGTTATAATAAACAATTCAATAAGAGAAGGACAGTCTTTTCAACAAAAGGACTAGAATAATTAAGCATCCACAGGTGAAAAAATGAACTTTGACGTGAAAGTTATAACCTACTGAAAAAAGTTAACTCAAAATGGATCATGGATTTAAATGTAAAATGTAAAACTATAAACATTTTAGGATAAGACACAGGGGAATATCTTTGGGATCTAGAGTTAGGCAAAAAGTTCTTAGACTAGACAAACAAAACATTATCTATAAAAAGAAAAACTGATAAATTGGTCTTCATAAAAATTTAAAACTTTTACTTTGGTAAAGATTCTTTTAAGAGAATAACAACACACATTACAGATTGGGCATAAATACTTGCAAACCAGGTATCTGACTAAAGACATGTATCTAGATAAAGCACTCTCAAAACATAACAGTAAAAAATAAATGATCCAATTAGAAAACAAGCAAAAGACATGAACCGAAGACATTTCACCAAAGGGGATATACTGATGATTAGTAGGAAAATGTAAATTAAAGCCACAATGAGATATCACTACTTATCTATCAGAATGGCTAAAATAAAAAAACAGTGACAATGTCAAATGCTGATGAGATGCACAGAAACTGGATCACTCATACACTGTTGGTGATAATGTAAAATAGTACAGCCACTCTGGAAAACAATTTTGCACTTTCTTAAGAAACTAAATATGCAGCCACCATATAATCCAGCAATTGCACTCCTGGGCATTTCTCCCAGAGAAATGAAAACCCTTGTTCATGATGATTCTAGCAGCATTATTCTTTAAAACTAAAATCTGGAAATGGAAATATCCTTCAGTGTGTGAATGGTTAAACAAACTGTGCTACATCCATACCTTGCACTACTAACTCAGCAATAGATAGGAACAAATTATTAATATATGCAACAACTTGGAAGAAACTCCAGAGAATTATGCTGAGTGAGAAAGAGCCAATCCCAAAAGGTAACATATTATATGATCCCATTTATATAACATTCCTGAAATGACACAATTACAGAAATAGAGAACAAATTACTGGTTGCCAGGGGTTAAGGACAAGGAAGGGGGAGAGGAGAGGGAAGTGGACATGGCTATAAAAGGGCACCATGAAGGATCCTTGTCATGATGGAAATGTTCTGTATCTTGACTGTGTCAATGTCAATATCCTGGCTGTGATACTGTACCATAGTTCTCTGAGATGTTACCATTGGGGGAAACTGGGCAAAGGGGACATGAAATGTCTCTGTATCATGTCTTACAAATGCATATGAATCTACAATTATCTCAAAAAAAGTTTAATTTAAAAAAGAGAACAAATAAACTAGATTATTAGTGCTTAAGTCAGCTATATTTCTACCAGTTCTAAGAAGCCCTCTATAGACAATCACTGATGTAAATAACCCAAGTTCAAATAACCTAAAATTTAAATTTAAGACTGACTCTGATTCTAATTTAAAATCAGGTGCTCTTCTCCTCATTTAAATTACTAGTCTCTCCCTCCCATATGGCAGCTTCTGCTGGTATGTGTACTGACCAAAAAAAAACAAAAACAAAAACAAAAACAAACAAACATTTAATACACCTATTAACAAAATCAAAACCCTTCATGCAGCAGCATTAAGTTGGAAAGTGAATATGTGAATACTGAAAACAAACATTTACATATCTGCTCAACAAACAAATCAAAAGAACAAAATAAATCAAACAAAAATATACTGCTATATTTTTGTAGCAGTAATAGAGTAAATGTATTACTAATTTCAAACATTACATTAATCACTATAGTTCCTTTTCTGCAGCTAATTTCTCTGAAAAGTGAAGTCCAACAGTGTCCTGTGGCCACACTTACAATTTTTTCCATTCATTCATTAATGCATCCAAAGCATTTTAAATAGTCTGTTATCAGGTACTTCTTGGCATTGAGGAAGGCAGAAAGATGAATCAGAAGTGGTCCCTGATAGTCATGTTCAATGATTTTTCAAAAAAAGTGAGTGGATTGAGAAATGAATGGTTTCACATAGTTTAATGTTTTTTATAGTTTTTCTCTATATTGTGCATAGTGTTTTGAAACTCAGACAATATATTTAAATAATCCCTAATACTAGGCATCTGTAACTATTTTCAACTTAAGCAGTGATAATTAACTAAAAATAAAATAGAAATAAAAAAGAAAAAAAACCCTTTGAAAAACAAGAAATAAAAAACGACTTAAAGATAAACAAATCTTATAAAACCTCTCAACTCAAATTGCTAATATGTGAAAAATTTGCAATTTGGAGAATGGTTTTTCACTTCTAAATTGTTTAAACCCCAACTTCTTGGCCAAATGTGTTCAAATTGCTTTCTATCAACTAATCTGTAAATTATCCTTGAACTTTACCCGCTGGTCATGCTGAACTACTTTCATTTCCCCTACCTGACCCCTGCTCTCTTCCTGAGATTTGGTATGTTTTCTCAGTCTTGAAAAGTTCACTATCCCCTGACTTATATCCTATTAAATCTTAGGGCCGAGAAGACATTTATTTAATAGTGAAACCCTCCCAGATCCTTTGGAAGGCTGGGTGAAGCAAACCTAGATGATGTCCTATAATTATTTCACTGCATTGTAATTACCTTTTTACTTGTCCATCTTCCCTGCTGGACTCAAAGCTCTTTCAGGCAGGGACCATCGCTTTATTCACTATTTTGTCCCCAGGAAAGAGAATAGGACATGACCCACAGTAGATGTTTAATGATATCTGAAGCACTGACTCATGAATGAATGAATGAAAAGAATAAATTCTTTTACTCCTGGCATAGGAAGACGGGCTCATTCGCCAAGATGACTGGTTCCTGCCTTATAAAGACGGCCAACAATATGCAGAAGCTCCCTGGAGATACCCCAAGTCCATTTTAGTACTTCATCTTGCCACTGCTTTACAACCAAGGAGCCTAAGCACCTTTCTAGAAAACAACATCAAATCTAAGAGGGGTCTCCTGAGAGCTACTCTTGGAAATACCAAAGTCCTTTTAGGCAAACACTGCAAGGCCCTTGAAAAGATGCATCACGTAGCTGCAGTGTGTCACGGGAGCAGGGAATGTTCAGAGTGAAGCTGGCAGAAAACGCTGCCTGTGATACGATATCTGGGTAGGTGAATCTGACTGCTTAATTTACCTGGAGAAATATTCAGAGCCTGGGTTCTTCAGTGTGGGGAGTTCCTGGTACTGAAGTCTGTCACTAAGTTTCTATCTTTCTCGGTACTGAGACTACACATCCTCAAATGCCAGTTCTGAGAGAGCTGGGCAGGCCCCCAGGGACAAAGGCTGAATGTATGCATGGCCCTTGTTTTATCGTATCTCTTTTCAGAAGGTTCTTCCCACCGCAAACAGCAGCACTATTTTTTTTTTCCTCCTGACCTTTGTCAACTGTGTCGCTGTACTGCATTTGGAAGTATTAACAATGGTCATTACCTGCCCTGTTTATTCAGTGTTAAGTATTAACAAGGTCGCTGATCCCTCAGCTGCTGCCATATTTCTCCCGGAAAGAAGTGCCTGTGTAAATGCCCAAGTGCAAACAGGAGCCTTGTCTTTTTCTAGGTGGAGGTGGGGAAAAGACTTGAGGTAACTGAGAGGAAAGGAGAAAACAGCAGATATTTTTAAAATACAGTTTTCAGAATCATAAAAATTACAACATGAAATCTAGTTCTAGGCTACTTTGTGGTAGTGCCTTTGGTCAGTTCAGGTATTTATTAATATTTGGGCTTACTAAACCACATATTTCTGAATTTATGGCAACTGCAAACAGTCTGATACTGGGTAAACAGTATACAAATATTTTCCAGAATAAAGAAAAAACACCCTTGGCTCTGAACTCTCTTTGTCTAGGGTTTGTGTGTTTGGTTTCTTGTGTGGCACAGTTATGTCGGAGTGTGTGGGAGCCTGTTTCTGAGGGGAAGGAAGAGAGCTGACAATTTTACTTGAGAACGAAGAAGGGTAAAGAGTTTGATTAAAACTCCTAGAAGATATCGCTTTCTGGACAGTGAAATTGCAAAACTTGCAAAGAGGAGGGCCAAACACCACGTAGTATAGATCAAATACAAATAAAAAACTGACTTGGGAAAAAATCTTTCACTGGCGTCAGCTTTTCTGTAAAAATTGGCTCACTCTCATAAATTTACCCAAAGTTTATGCTTGGATCAGGTGACAAGGCAAAATTCCACCTTCAGTTAGTTGTAGGCAGTGCCAGTGAAATAAGCTGAAGCTAAATACATACTTCCTAGCACAGGATTTGATCCACAAAAAGCAAAGGTGTGGGTCATCTTTTATTTTTAAAGTACCCAATCAGTTACAAAAGAGATGTAAACAATGTAAAGAGTATAGAAGACTGTTTCTTTTCTGTATGTAGAGCCTTAAAAAAAATAAAATGTCAATGCTATTTCCTTGGGGATTTACAAATTTGTGTGTTGTTTAAGAGCAAGGGCTTTGGAGTTAGACTTCCAGACTGCAAATCTCAATTTAACCTTAGACAAGTTACTTAACTGTTTTTAGTTTTCAATTTTTGTGACGTGACCCTAGACTATCTAAGTAATAGAAACTAATTAGGGATGGAAAAGAGAATGATTTGCTGGAAGTGGTTTAGCAACACAAATCTTTACAGAGGAATAAATGTGGCCATCTATTGAGGACATAATATGCACCAGGCATTTCAGATACATATAAAGATTATTCTAACCATTATGCAATCCCACAGTGTTAACACTATTATTCCCAATTTGTAAGATGAGGAAACCGAGTTTCCAAGTAGCTAAGTAATTTGACCTTGCTCTCAGAGCTAAGTGGCAATACTATCTACCACATTCCTTACCTCATGTTTTTTTGACCCAGTGACCCAAGAATTTCCCTTCCCTCTCTGATTCTTCTTTTCCCAATCCTATACCAGGTCACAACTGCCTTGAGAATTTCTTTTCCTTCCACTTTCCCTTCTTTTAGTCAATGTAACTTTCCTAATTCTCCACTCACTTACTTCGTGGTAATAAGTAACCCCAATACTTCTACCTAACTTGGTTTGGCCTGAGTCCCACCCCCAACCCCACTGCTCATTTCAGATCCACCTCCCCTAACAGTGCCATTGTCATAACAACAGCAAAAACATGTTTAGCTATCTTATATGTGCCTTATGAGGTACCATTATCCCCATTTTGGAAATTTGGAAACTGAGTCACTGAAAGGTTAAGAAGCCTACCAAGGGCACAGAATAAGTGGCTGAGTTAGGATGCAAACGTCAGCAGTCTGCCGCCGGACTTCTTGGTCTAACCCTATACTACACTACTTCCATAGCCCTTAAGGGACCCAAAGGAAGTTCCTGGTTCCATCAGGTGAGTCTGAGCAGGAGAAGGGAGCATCTGTTTAAAAAGTGGGTAAATATATTTTACAATGTTTGAAATGAAATTGCTTCCTATTTTTAAAATTATAAATGTGCAATTTTTCAGTCACTATGGATGAACAGTGCTTTAGTGAGTTAACCTAGGAATATTGTTTCTATGGGAACATAAATCCTAAGTTCCCAGAAAACTATAGGAGCAGCCTGTTCATAAATTGGGAACTTCCTTTATTTCCATTCTGGGTAAAATTAAAAAAGGAGAAATAGGAAAAAAGGGAAAGGAAAGGCTTCTCATTCAGTGTAGATGTAATTTTGGCACAGCAGATTGCAATATGGATAATACATCTCAACTTTCTTACTGTGCTAAAAATAAAAGTAAATGGTTCATTAGAGCTAACCTGGCAGCCAAAAGTGAATATTAATAACATAGAAGATCAATAAGATGCCTGGCAAAAAACAATGGATTTTGGTTCCAGAAATAGCAAGATTTGTGTAGACCAAGGAAGAAGCAGTGGGACAAGAGGGATAGTTAAAAGAGAAATTCATCTCTTCTTCATAAAATTCAAGAAACTGGAAACAGATAATAAAATATTGCCATCTTTTTCTGGCTCTTCCCACAAAATAAGCAGTTTAATAAATTTTTACCTTTCTCTCCCTGTCTACATCTGCCACTACTGACTCAATACACAATAGATAACCCTAGTTCAAATATAGGTCAAGACAGCTATTATAAATATTATTAGCTTAAACTTTTACCTTCTCCCTTGGTTCCTGTCTTCTATATCATATTTAGTAAAAGCACAGAGTAGTTTTTTGTTGTTGTTGGAAAACTTATTTTATATATATATATATTTTTTTTTTATTAAATTCAGTTTTATTGAAATACATTCACACACCATACAATCATCCATGATATACAATCCACTGTCCACAGTATGATAACATAGTTATGCGTTCATCACCACAATCCATCTCTGAACATTTTCCTTACATCAGAAAGAACCAGAACAAGAATAAAAAATAAAAGTGAAAAAAGAACACCCAAATCATCCCCCCATCCCACCCTATTTGTCCTTTAGTTTTTATCAGCACAGAGTAGTTTTTATTTAAAGCATATTCAATGGGAAAAAAAGGGTTCTATGGTCAAACAAATCTGAAAAATGCTGCATGGTAATCCCCCTTTTAAGATATTTAAGGCTCTGAGTTTCTCAGACTTAGTGACCATATAATCCCTTTTACTTTTATGCCTCATTTTCATTTCCTGGCTGCTAAAACAAATACCATACAATGGGTTAGCTTAATTTGAAAACAAATTTGTTTTCAAAGGAAGCAGGAATTTATTGGCTAACAGTTTCAGAGGCTAGAAGGTTTGCTTCCTTCTGAGGTCGATATTTCCTGGCTGTCAGGCATTTTTTTGCTTTTGTGTCACATGGAAATGCACATGGTGGTGCCGTCTTCTTTCTCTTCCTTGTTCCGGTCACTTCCAGCTGCTGGCTGCTTCTCATGGCTTCTTTTTCTGACACCTTTTCTATAAGGTCTCCGGTAATGGGATTCAGACTATCCTGATTCAGCTCGGCCACAACTTAACTGAAGTAATTTCATCAACAGGTCCTATCTACAATAGGTTCACACCCACAGGAATGGGTTAAGATTAAGGACATGTTTTTCTGCGGAACACAGTGCTAAGCAACTACACCCCTGCGAACGTCTTTGTGCAGAATGTTTGTAAGAACCCAGAACCAGGAGGAGAGCAAACGGATCTTCTGACTGATGTTCCTCTGTGACTTATAGGAGTCACTTAACTTCCCTGGGCTTCAGTTCCCAAGGGAGTAGATTACACGATAGCCAGAGACTCTGTTCAGCCACACATTCTAAGAATATTTTCAATTCTTCTGCTTAAGTGGCCACCATCAATAGGTGGCCAGGGTCTGTGGAGGCACCTAGACAAGCTAGCTCCTTCGTATCTCCCTCCTACTAAGCCCTCACCTCTCAGCTCCAACATCACCCAGAAGCAGCCTCCACAATGGGCTCTTTTACACTCCTTGACATTCAGTCCTTTATGTCTAGTCTGAGCACTACATTGCAAAGGCTGCTTTGGGGGTATAAGTGGAGGGAGGGATCTTCCAGGGAATTGTTAAAACAAGCTTATGTTTGTTCTCTGAAATATTTGTTGGCTTTCAGACATGGCTTTTTAAATAGTTTCTTAAGTTTTTTCATTTAAATATCCAAGTTTAATAAATATTATTCACCAAAACAGAAATAAAGCAAATTTTTACAACTGATTCTTCAGGCTTACATTCTTAGGCTACACTCTCAGGTTATTTCACTAGAAATGCTATTAAATCCTGACATGTCAACATTTTTTTGTGTGGAAAAAATTAACACAATGCAGAGGATTGCTGCTAATGTTGAAAAGATGAGGTTTATACAGCTTCACAAAATTATTCACCTTTTACTTTTCTTTACATGTTCTTCAAAACAGTCTAGCAAAGACTGAGGATTACCTGTCTATAAGCTGATTTTTTACTGTCTTGTTTTCACAGCGAGGACATATGAATGATATAGTAACAATAGCTAAAACTTATGTAAGTGTCTGGTAAAAGACAGTTATTATTCTAAGTAAGTGTGTGAGTGTGTGTGTGTGTGTGTGTGTGTGTGTGTGTGTATTAATCCTCACAACAACCCTATAGTAGAAGTATTATTTTTATTTCAATATTACAGATAATAGAAATTGAGATGCAGACAGGACAAGTGACTTTCTGTAGGACACACAACTAGTAACTGGCGGAACTGAGATTCTAATCCAGCAGTACATGCCGCCAATCACTATGCTATACCACCTCTTGGTTAAATTTGTAAAACGAAAGAACCATTGCCATAAAAAAATTTAAAAATAGTTAAGGGACACTGTGGAGTTCATGACATAACTAAAGAATATGGAATTTCTGGCCTCTTGGATCTACTGAAGTCAGTCAAGGTGGAAAGGCCTGACACACCATGAAGGACCTGGGTTAGATACATGAAAACACATCTGTCTGTTCAGTGCTTGAGACTGGCTTACCTCAGGAGGCTGTGGAGTCTCCCATTCCAATGTTTAATCATGAGACTGAGAACCATCTGAAATATTCAGGCAAAATTCTCATGGAAGGTAAAATAGGCTAAATCCTGACCTTGCTATTCTGAATCTTTTTGCGATTATTCATGATTATTTTTCCAAGTCACTAAAATAATATGTTCTTCAACACATCAATGGAAATAACTGGGAGGGTGGAAGGCAAGGAACCAGGAAGTGAGATTAAAGGAGACTCAATAGACATAACAACCAGTGCAATGGGTGGACTTCGTGTGGACCCTGATTGACACAAGCCAACTTTGAAAAACAGTTTCTTTTGAGATAAGGAAATTCAATTATGGACTGAGTTTTAGATGATACCAAGGAGTTATTCTTAATTTTATTAGATCTGAGAACAGCATTGTGATTGTATTGAGAAATCTCAATATGTTTTTTTGACCCTACTTTAGAGATGCAACCTAAAGTAAATAAAGGTGAAATGACATGTCTGGGATTTTTACTTTGACAAATCAGGGGATTATAGATAAGCAACTGTGGCAAAATCTTGATAATCATTGAATCTGAGTAAGGGTATATGGCGGATCATTATATCTACTTTCACATGTTTGATAATTTTCATGGCAAAATATTTTGATAAAGAATATGGAAGGACTTCTATCCTGATGAAAAGAGATATATGAAAGGTAAAATAATGTGAAAACAAATTACTCTAGAAATGGCTAGATACACACCTGGGTATATTATTCAGTTCTCCTAACACTGAGGCCGGGAAAAGGAAGTGAGAGTAAAGGAAAGAGCACGGGCCACTGTGGAACAGAGAGAAACAGGAAGAAAAAAGTACGTAGCAAAGGCACCAACGGTGTTTCAGGGAGATTTTACAGGACAGTCAGCTTTAGCTTTGCTGTTTCTGATTTCAACTTTCTTTAGAAGTGTCCTTTTCACCCAACCCCTCTCAATTCTTGTTTGAAAAATACTGAATAAAATGAGCCTGACATCCCTGACCACCTTATGTATTTGGAGTTATAATCTCACCCACTTATTGGCTATCAGACCTTAGGTTTAATTATTGAGGTGTGTAGATATAAGTGTGTGTGTGTGGGGGGGGCAGCACCTCTTTATAAAGTGGTTATAATATACATCCTTGTCTCTTACTCATTGGGCTATAGCTTTATAAGACCAAGAGCCAAATTACTATTTGGTATTTCAGATGTGCTAAGTGTACATCTATCTTCCAGTAAACTAATATCCCACAATAATTAGAAAATTAGATTTTTTCAAAGAAAATAACCAAATAGTTAAATATTATACTCTACCTAAGTACCTTTCCTAGAGCTCATCAAAACATACATTAAAATGCAAATAAAAACCTCTAGGGACAGGAGTAAACACTTGGTCAGATTCAACAAAAACTACATTTTGTAGCATCCTCTCTCCCTCACACAAAGACAACCACTGATAACATTTTGTTCCTAAAAATACACCAGCTTTTTGCTTTGAATCACACCCTATGGTCAATTTTGCATCCTAGTTTTCACATAACATTAAAATACAGATATTTTCCTGTTCTAATTCTTTGTAAACACCCATTAATGGCTGGAGAATACCCGGTCAAATAGAGACAGAAAATTTTACTTAAAATTTCCCCTACCATTGTGCATCAGGCTGTTGCCAATTGTTCAATATTATAAATAATCCTCTATTGAACATCTGGATATGCAATACTTTCTTACATATTTCTGTTTATTTTCATAGCATTGATCCTCAGAGTGAAATAAAAGCTAAATTAAGAATAGTATCTAGTAATTTACCTTAAAAATGGGAAAAAAATTAAAAAGTCTGGTCTCCCTGAAGGTGACTTTGCATCAGGTGAGCCAAAGCCCTGAATATTACCTGCAGTTCACTCTGTGTGCTTGAAGGAAACGTCACTCTGTCTTGTTGCATCTCTGTTGCACTGTGACCATTGATCTAACCCTAGTCACTTCCCCTAAATGTTTCTTGCACCAGTTGTTTTTCTTGCAGTGTAATAACATGGGTTTGCAGTCCTGACTGCTGTATTTAGAATGGAATCACTCCTTTGCTCCCACAGCAGGTTGCCTGTACTTTGGATGCAGCACTTCCTTTATCCTCCCTCACGGTATAGTTAGCTATTTACATTTCCTGTCTGCTGAGATGCCTTAGCTCATTTTTATTCTCCCAAAGTGCCTGGCATTGTGTTCTGCACAGAGTGAGCACTGCCAGGAAAACAGCTGATTTTAATCAAAGTATTTACATCATTCTATTTTAGAGCAGGTTTGTTCCCTTTGCATTGCCCTCTGCCCCACCCAGTGCTTAACAACACCTCTCTATTTAGCTTCATCTATAAATTTAATGAACGTGATGTTTACATCCTTTTCCAGAAAATTAATGATGTTAAATAAGACCACAGTGAACATAGATTCTCACCCTCCTCTAGACTCAATACATTGCCATTTATCATCACACTTTCAATCCTTCAGGCAGTTTTCAATCAATTTGACATATTTAAGTCAATCTGAATTTATTTTCTAAACTAGATTTCATGAGACCCGGTATCAATTCTTCCATTAATGTCTGGATGTATTTAGAAATAATAATATATCTAATGCACATTCTTTTTGCCCACTCGTTTTCCAATTTTGAAAACAAAATCAATGAAGTTGGTGTAACATGATAAGCTTTATAAATGTATGCTGTTTGTGGTTCACGGCTCTAAAATCCCCCAGATGTTCATATATCCTCCCCTCTCAAATGTTCTATAATTTGTTAGCAATGTAGTTTTCCTAATTCATTCATTTATTCAACAAATGCCTACAGAATACTTGCTATGGGCAGGTATTGTGCTTGGAACAGATTTCAAACTCATTCTATTCAGAAATTAATTATTCAGAGGCTATTGTTTTGTGAAATGTACAGGATCGTTTGCATCAATATCTCCCTAGACTGTCTGTTATTTTACTATACATTAGTAATACTGGAGCAAAGATGGGGCAAGGAGAAGCAAGGAAGCTCAGTTTGGCTTCTTATTGGTAGCTACGGCAAGCAGGTCTCTTGGGTGAGACAATTCTGCAACAATTGGCTAAATAAGAAAGATACTAGAATGAATTTGTGCTTTGATTATCTGTGCTATCCCTGCAAATAATGCTCTGGACAATTAAGAATAAGATATGCATTCTTTACTCCAGTATCTTTCTGTCTGTCTGTCTCTCTCTCTCTCTCTCTCTCTCTCTCTCTCTCTCCCCCCATTATTGTTTATGATTTCCAAAACGGAGCTTCCATATTTTGATGAATTCATTACTTCTTCCATTGAACTGGCTAAAACATCATCCAAGACCTGGCCTATCTATTCTTCTTCTGCTCCTCCTCCTCCTTCTTTTTAATAAAACAGGCCTTCATTATTGTTTAATTATCCTTATTTATCTTCTTAAAGGCCAGTTTTAAAAAGCAGTTCAGAAGCTTGGACATTTTGCCATCAATAACTCAGTCATTTGAGTATAATCATTAAGCCTATCTCCCTATTCATTTAGTGCTAGGCCTCCTTTATCTCTGGTATGCCTTCCTTTTTCTTCTTTATTACATTTGTATTATTACCTTTGCATCACTGATCACCATAAATACTTTCTTGGTTGTAACTCTGGAACCTCTTCTATGATTCACGCCCTTTTGTGGGGTCCTACAGACAATTTCATTTCCTTGCAGGTTTCTCCTCCCACCTCCCCCTTCCCCCATTTTTGCACACTTGTCAGTGTCACTTGGATATTGTTTATCTGGCTTTTCCAAGGATGTCTGGCCTTTGTGGTGAAAACTCTGAGCCTGAGTGAAGCACCAGCCCCAATTTTACAAGGCAAGAAGTTCTTTAGAACCACAGGATCCAGATAAGTGGCAGAGACTGCTCAGATCTACCTGCTCCTGCCCCAGTGGGACAGTGTTCTAGTTTCATAGCTGCTAAAACAAATACTATGTAATGAGTTGGCTTAAACAACAGGAATTTACTGGTTCGCAGTTTTGAGGCTAGGAGAAGTCCCAAATCAGGGCGTCAGTAAGGCTATGCCTTATCCCCAGAGACTGTGGCATTCTGGGGGTGGCTGCGACGGTCCTTGGTCCTTGGCTTTTCCATCACACAGCAATGCACATGGTGGCATCTTCTCCTTTCCCTTCTGGGTTCAGCTGACTTCCAGCTCCTGGCTGACCCCCATGGCTGCTCTTTCTGTGTCCGGTCTCCTTGACTTATAGGGACACCAGCCGTACTGGATGGAGGCCCACCCTCGTTCAGTTTGGGCACACCTTCTAATAAGATATTCAAGGTCCTGTTTACAAATGGGTTCACACCCACAGGACCAGGGGATAGGACCCGAATGTGCCTTTTGTGGGGAACATGATTCAATCCCCAACAGACAGGAACCATCTTCTCAGGAAAACCAGACCCTGCTTCCCACGTAGAGTAGCAACGGGAAAAGGGAGACGATCATTATGATCTGTAATGCACAACTTGCTGTTTCCAGCAATGGTTCCTCTCTTCAATACTGCCATTGCAATTAGGCAAACTGTTCTCCCAATTATCAATTATACCTAAAAGACCACAAACTAAGAGAAATACTAAATTGTCTTTCTTTTCTGGGCAACATTCATGCTTATATATGGAGTTTTGATACATTTACTCTTTCTCTTTTTATCCCTATCTTATTTGTGTGTTATCTGTTTTTGTAATTATTACTTGTTGGGCTGGATTAATTTTCCCCCTGTATTGTGGCACAGAAATAAATTTTTAAAATAGGGGGAATTTTAAGAGAAGAATTCATTCTAAAGAGTTCAAATAGGAAGATGCCACTAACTAAAGAAAAGGAGGGCTTATTACTATATTCATATTTAAAATACCATTTACAAATATTACATCACTCTATCACTTCAATTAAATGTCTCTTTTAAAAAGATTGAAAATAAAATCCCCATAATTATGACATAATGCCATTTTTTATATCAGCTTAGCAAATGGGTGCATTTTTCTTTCAAAATTGCAACTAGCTAAGGTGCCAATTTATTATGTTCTTTAAAATTATGATTAAACAAATCAATTAAAAATGTTTGGTACCAAACCTACATTTGTAACCGATGTTATTGTTACATTGTACATTGAGGAGGACTCTGCTTAGTTCAACAAAATATGATGAAGCAGGTAGTTGATTTTTTTCTCCCCTATATGAGAAACAGCTACTCACATGTTGACACTTTTTTCATTTGGGGGTGGATATAACATTTCTATGAGTGGGCACTGACCCCAGCCATGGTTCATTCTTCCTTCCCTCCCATTTTTAGGATAACTTCATTCTCAGTTTTAAATGCCACACCAGCCACACATTGGTAACCTTGTGGCAGCTTCTTTGGAGATAGGGGATAAATTATTTTTAAATTCAATGATTACTGATGACCTACTAGGCATAAGGCATTAGACAACCACCAGCAGCTTTGATGAGTGGTCTGCCCTAAAATGTCCAAATACACACCAGGGAAAGACCAGAGGTTGTCTCCTCCAATGGGAGATAAATGACCACAGGAAACAAAATCAGCTTTTCCTAACTGGCTAAACAAAAATAAGGGCCATGGTTAGCCCGGCTTATTCCAAGGCATGTCGTCCCTGCTTCATTCGCTTCCTCCCAACCCCTCTCTTTCTCATTTCTTTTTTGTTTTTCACCCATTTTTGCTTCCTTATTTTCTACAAACAATAGGTTCCTTTACTCATCACATTCTCAGCTTCTTTTCCTTCCATTCTCTAGTCATTTTACCTCCCCCTTTCCATATTTGGTTCTGTATCCTAGTCTCTCCAAGCTTGCTGTGATACAAATGCATGCTTTTAACCGCTGCCAGCTCAGTACTTCAGTGGAAGGAAGTTCTGAGATTACCCCCTGCCACTGGGCAAGCCTCACAACAGAGGAGATGTTTTAAACCCCAGGGATGGTAAAAATCATCATCATTATTACCTCTCTAGGAACTGCAGTATTAGGCAGAGATTGAGGCTCCCACATTTGACAACGAGCAACTCAGAAATTACATAGGTTGGTAACACAGCATTAGCATATAATACCATCTGAAAACCCAAGCCCCAGTTATCTCACAATAGGCAGGAAGCAGAGATTAAAATCCAGCTGCAGACTATGGGGATATTGTGTTTCTGAACTAACTTACCCATGTTCAAACCCCTTCCCTTCAATATTACTACTATTTAGGACTACTCTAGCTAGTAGTATTAGCAAAAGAAAAAGTGGATCATTTAAAACAAATTCAAGCACAAATATATTAACAACAAAGAAAACTTCTCCATTATTCTTCCAATGATCATTCATTCTTTGATTTAAATAATTATTTCTCAAATATAGCCGGCGAACGTCCATATGAAATCATCAGAATCCTGGACCTTCAGCTCTCCTCCGAGGATCAAAGCTGACATTTTTTTGCATTTATAATATTATTAAAGAAAGAATAAATATTTTTCAATAAACTAAATATTTTTTATTGTGGAATATAACATATTTACATATAAGTGATAACTAGAAAAATGAAGTAAGTAATTTTGTCTTACACACTAATGTTTCTCTGCTTCAAATTCTGAGAACATTTGTGACTATAGGTGAGGGGACTGTAAAGTTATTAGAAGACAAACAACAAACTCTATGAGCCTACAATAATTCTTCTACTGAAATTTTGCTATATTAAACTTTGATTCAAATAAGCAATCAATCCGCAAAGGCTTCGAAATAGTGGTTATATGAAGATTTCTAATGAATGACATTTGTCGAAGTGGGATTTAACTTAAATTTTATAATAACCTTGTAGTGGCATGGAAACTTTTATCCCTAAATTTTAAATTTCCATAGGGTTAGTCATCATGATATTTTGGGAATGACAAGATTAGCTTTGCCAGAAACTCCTTTTGACCATCTCTGCCTGCCAAGCTGCATCTGAAAAATGTCCTCTTTCACAAAGATTTTCTTTCTCTCCCTACTGACTGTGATCTCTCTGTCCCCTGAACTATGCTCAAATTCTGCTATGGTTCTATTTCTAGTTGCTATGCCTTATGCTGCACACCAACCCTCATTTGAAACAACTCTATCAGCTACTGGAACCAACTTTGTAGCCTCTGCCCTGGCCTGGCTGACTGGCCAAGCGCCTCACACATAGCAAGTGCTAAATAAATGAAAATTGTTAGAAGAAAACGTGAAATTGCATTTCCTAACTCTAACTCACCCTCAAATTTACCAAAGCCTTTTACGAGGAATGTCTCATTTTTCCTCCCACTAAACAGAATTCCTATAGTCCTACTTGTATCTATATAGATTCAGATTGATGGTTCTAGAATCACAGAACTGGAAATAGTTTTAAATATAATTTAGTTCACCCACCCATTTTAAAAGACAAGAAAAGGGATGCTCAAAGGGGTTAAGTACCCTTTATCACAGTTAATGATAATATTCAGGTGAAATTGAAAGTGGCTGCCCTGGGCTTTGCTGTCTATCTTCGCGGCAGGTGACCTGGTCAGGGAATTTGTTGAACCTCTAGAACTGAAGGTAGAATGATTTTAACCTCAATGAAAACTTTAACCTGAAATGATTCTGTTTTCAAGGAGTCTTAAAGAGGTAGTTATAGTTAAACCAGATATTTAAAATCATCTCACTTCCATTCCGTTTCTCCCCAAGTCTAAGCAGGTTGGAAGGTTTTTTGACTATCAAAACTATTAGTTACCTGAAAATAATTTCTGTTACACACTGTATAAAAATAAGAGTACTAGGCTCATGCACACTGCTGGTACAAGTGGGCCAATTGGTACAACCTTACTGAGGGGTATTTGGCAATAAAGTATAAAAAATATTTGAAATGTGAACCCTCTTCAACATGTAATGTCACTTCTAAAAGTATATCCTGAGAAAAACTTACTAAAGATATGGGAATATGGTCACTTTTTTAGTTTTCTTTCTTTGTGCTTTTCAATGAATTACAAAATTTCTTACAATGAGTTTGTAGCATTTCTGCCGTTGAAAAAAAGTCTCATTGTGTGTGAAGAATAAAGGAATGAAACTGGCTGCTTAACCTGCAAGGCCCCTTTTAGCTCTCACACTTTGGATGCTGGTTTTTGTTTTTGTTTTTGTTTCTCCTGGTTAAAATGTTACAGAAAGGGAGAAATTATGTTTTCCAAGCCACATACTTCTAACTGTGAACAGGTGTTCAAAGCATTAGTTGGTATCAGCATTGTCAAAAAGCTACAGAAGAATAAGATTCCACCCAAACCCCCGACTCTCCCCATGCAATCAATAATCAGTAGGCCTAGGAATGCTTACACACATCCATGACAAGCATTGCACTGAGAACTATAAAGAAGCAAAGCTCAAGACCTCTCTCCTGCCCTTTGTAACTATGACCTGCAGCAAAGCCATAAACACATGAAAAGATGACCAGGAATGACAGGCAGTAATTAATTTCCAAATACAAAAATGCAGAAATTTATAAAAGGGAGAAGATCTTGCAGAACTGGAATGGTGAGGCTTTGCAGAAGAGGAAGGGTTGAAGCCTTGCAAAGCAGATGGTGTCCGAAGAAGCCAAGAATGGGAAAGGGCCTACCAAGAGGTACAGTGATGTAAATAAAGGTATGAAGGGCCTCATGTTCATGAGACATTTCAGGTATTTCACCTACCGGATCGAGTTGAAACCCATGGCACAGAGAGCCCTTCACCATCTTACCCAAACTGAGCCTCAGGTCTCAGTGCCATGATAAATTTTTTTTTTCCACTTCCTAATTCCTTGCCTCGATATATGCTGTTTCCTCTATCCTCCTCTTACTCTTCCACCATAAACTCCAGCCCGAATGTCCCAAGAAGCCTTCCCCTAGTTGTCCACACAGTTAGTTACACCCTACCTCCATTATAGCTTCTTTCTATGAAAGATCATAATTGCCTGATTATGATTCTGTCTCCTCCATTTGATTGTCAAATCCCCAGGAGCAGGGGCCATGTACTTTGTTTAGTTTACCAAACTTTGCACTATTAGTTTTCAGTATGGAGTCAAAAGAATTGTTGTTGAAAGAATAAATGAATGGATGAACAAATATAATGTATCTGGAAGACTGGGGTAGAGAGTGGTTAAACTGGGTTTGAGTAGTAGAATACTGAGAAACAAGGGTCAGGAAGACAGGCTGTGGGGGGCGGAGACAGACTGAAGAGCACTATGATCTGTACAGGCATTTGATCATCAATCATCAAATACTCACTGGGTATCTATTTTGTGCCAGATGTTACAAGAGGTGGTTTGGGACAGTGGTTAAAAGCCTGAGTCTGGAACCAGAGTACCTGCATTCACATCAACTCTGCTGCTTACTAGCTCTGATCTTGGACAAGTTACCTAACCTCCCGGCATCTCAGTTTCCACATGTGTAACATGGGGATAATGACAGTACCACTGCACAGGGCTGTCAGAATTGAATGATTTATCTGCAAGGACTGTGTAAACATTTAAGTGTGGATGAGGCACTGGGCAGAAGGAATGATGTCTACCTCATAAGACAATGGTATGAGACTTTTTAAGTATTTTTATTCTTATTTTAAAATCTTTGGAAGACGTATTAAAGGATTTTCTCTGCCTTTAGAAATACCCCAGCCTGAGCATAAACAAATTGTTCTCTGATGACTAACCATTCTGCAATGGGTCTCAGAGTCATCATTATTCACAGCACTTCTCACAAAGGGGCCTAATAATAACACCGATGATAAAATAATAATAATAATAATAACAGGTTTACATAGCACCCAAGTGTTTACAAAAGCCTTCTATACCCTTCACAAGAATTCTGTGTGGTAAGCCAGCCAAGTATCAGTACACAGGCAAGGCTAGGACCCAGGCTTTCCATGTCCTTAGCCAAAGCCCTGACAGTTTATCAGCGCTGCATGGAAGGGATGGGGCTAAATACAAACTGCAACCTACATTCAACCTAGAAGTTAATTCCTTATAAATGAACATCTGATGTGAGATAGTTCGGCTATGATTTGACTTCAATGAAAATGGAATAAAATATTTTAAAATTTAAAGCCTTAATAAGGAGTTTATTGAGGTTTTACTATCCATTCATTAACTGAACAAATGTTTGCTTTGTTTTGGATTTTGAGGGAAGGATATTAAAAGAGGTATTACTGTAATTTCATTGTATTTTGACTCCCTGCTTGCCTAATTCTGGTAAATTACAGTTAATGATTGTGCCAGTTTGAATGTATTATGTCCACCCAAACGCCATTATCTTTGATGTAATTTTGTGTGGGCAGATGTTATCAGTGTTGATTAGATTGTAATTCTTTGAGTGTTTCTTTGGAATGTGCCCCACCCAGCTGTGGGTGATGACTCTGACTGGATAATTTCCATGGAGGTGTTGCTCCGCCCATTCAGGGTGGGCCTTGATCAGAGGAGCCATATAAATGGGCTGACATAACATAAGGAACCCAGTGCAGCTGCAGCTGAGAGTGGCAACTTGAAGAGGAGCTACAGCCAAGAGGGACATTTTGAAGAAAGCACAGGAGATGCAGATGAAAGATGTTTTGAAGATGGCCACTGAAAGCAGACTCTTGCTCCGGAGAAGCTAAGGGAGGACAAATATCCCAAGTGCAATTAAGAGTGACATTCTTGAGGAGCTGCAGCCTAGAGAGGAACATCCTGGGAGAAAGCCATTTTGAAACCAGAACTTTGGAGCAGACACCAGCCACGTGCCTTCCCAGCTAACAGAGGTTTTCTGGACACCATTGGCCATCCTCCAGTGAAGGTACCTGATTGCTGATGTGTTATCTTGGACACTTTATGGCCTTTAGACTGTAACTGTGTAACCAAATAACCCCCCTTTTATAAAAGCCAATCCATCTCTGGTGTTTTGCATTCCGGCAGCATTAGTAAACTAGAACAATGAAATATAACCAAATCAAATATCATAAGGAAGACAGAATAACACCCCCAAGCCCCAGTGGAAAACAGTCACCAGGCACAAGTAAAAAATATATGTAGTCACTCAACAACATGAGCCAATGACTTTCTAAGGGTAAAACATGAAAGAAAGAGTTGTTCATCTTCCAAATGAGTAAAACCAACACAGTCCTTTTCAGATCTGATACTTGAACTCAGGACCCAGATTTTCTTCTTTGCTTTTTCCGACAGTATAACTACTGGAATATCATTTATAAAAGATACCTTTGAAGAGACAAACCATGTCTTTACCTCTAGGAAATATATGGAAAGTCTTTTCATTAAAATGTGCATAGAAAACAAAAGTTGAACACCAAATTTCTCCATCTGAGGTTAAGGGGCAAAGCTTACCTTAATTCCTTTCAGAACACACCCTCTACTTTTTGTTAAACTTTTGTCCTGATGCATTTCTTCCTGAAGAGGCCATAGAAAGACACAGAAAGAAGCTGAGAATGTATTGAGATAAACTCAAACCAGAAGCAAAGCATATCTACAAAAGGGAATGTACAGGAAAGTAATGAGTAGAACATATTCCTTTTCTAAATGGCTTGTCACTGTACTACAGCCTTATTCTGTTGCTTTAATAGTATTTCTGATGTTAGCTAAGGGTTCATATCCTGTTGGGTCAAAGTTTTCATTAAATAACAGTGTGTGTGTTTTTGTAATGTATCTGAGGCCCATGCTGACACCAGATGTGCTAATGCGAGGTGAGGGGATAACCTTACAATTGCCCATGTCACAGCCTGCACCACTACGTTCCTGGATTCATTTGCCTCAGGTGGATACAGCAGTCAGGGAAAGGGATAGAGAGAGACCTCAGTCACTCAACACACAGGAACATCAGCATTTACTGGCTCCATCTTCATTGTCAGGGAATACCACATGGAGGATGAAAGAGCTACAGTGATTTAAGACCTGCCCCTCTTGGACACAGCCATGTCGCTGCTGGGAAACACAATGACCCTTTTAAGTCAGGTGCTGAGTTAGATCAGCACCTCCAGCTTGACCCCTTTGATGGCTCAATGCAGAGACTGTATGGTACAGCAGAAACTCCAAACACAACTGCTGCAGGAATCTTCTTGAGCAGAGGGTAGGGAGGATGATGGAGGAACAGCTTCCCATTTTCTACCTCAAAGCAGCTGATGTGCTCCAGCCCTCCTCTGACTACTCCATGAGTGTCGTTTCTTCTTATCTCTTTATAAAATCATGCAAAAATAATCTGTTTAAGAGTTCACAGGATACAAAAATATTCATGCTTTCTTTAATGTCTTTTTCCAACAGTTGGTGTCCTAGAGCTGATCTCTAGAATCAAAACTCTTGGGGCATAGTTTATAAAACATCTCAAGGATACAAAACTCAAGAACATGACCTGATACATGCAGCAGTTACAGCTATTCTCCTGTGTTCCTCAACCCTACTTTCCAATATGGGCTGAAACTTGCCTTAACAACAAGAATTCTATCACACTGATATTGTCATACGTTCCAACAATACCAAGCAACAGGTGACATCACTGTGGGAAGTAGAAGGTATTGTATTGTTTTGTATTGTTTCATTATCTCTCAAACTGCTGCTGACTGTAAGGAAATTGAGTAGTTCACTGAGAAAGTGAAGTATGAAGAACCTGATTTTCTTTTCTGGAAAAATCTAAAAAATCAAGTCTGTATAGTGAAACACTTTAAGTGACTCCTGACTCTTTGCTATTAAAAAAAGAAAGAAAGAAAGAAAAGAAAAGACTAAAAAGTGATTGAGAAGTTCCTTGATTTAGGTTTTAATGTGAATCCTTAATATATTATTATCTCTCCGGTCTTAAACTAGAGTTTGCACTTTAAACAGAGATTTCAATAAGTTAATGCATTAGCTACAAAGAAATGGACTAAATTTAAATTTGACTAAGCAAGTGACCTGAATATTATTTCCTCTAAACAGCCTGAGCAACCTAAAAAGAAAATGAATACACAGAGGAACGTGAGTGACGCTCTGGTTCTACAAGATTCCATCTAAGTAGAGCATGTCTCGGTGTGACATGACTCACTGGACACATGCGGCTTCAGTTCTGAGCAAACACAGGCATGTTTTCATCCAGCCCAAAGCTAACTAGTGTTAGGCATGCTGCTAACTAGTTATCCAGGCTAGATACATGGCTGAAACACAGCCAGAAACATCCTTTCCTTCAATAGGACAAGGCCCAGTGAGCTGAAGGGTTACCTAAGGAATGTGTATTTCAAGACATGTCAAACTGTACTTCTCAGAAAATCATTTAGTTTAACAAACTCTCAGCAGGCACCCTGACTAGACATAATCTATAAGGGTCTTTTGTCTCAGGCTGCACTTCTCTGCTATATGGAGCTCTCTTTGTGGTGATAATTGGTTTGGCTGTCCATTCCACCCATCAGGTGATAGAAAACTATCAATCAGACTAAATGCAATGTGAGAGAAGTCTCTTTAGCCAATTAGTCAGTAATGAGAACATTAGCCACGATGTCTTCTGCAGAGGGCACCTTAGCCATTCCACTAGAGTCTGAGAAGATGACAGTCCCTGTGTGATTAATAAAGATCACAGGATACTGCAAGAATTCTACATGGGTGAGGAAAAGAATCAGAGAGAAATGTACTTGGAATCACTAAATATTTTTAGTGCCACCGAGTGCTCCATGCAAAAACATTCCCAAAACACAGAACTATACAACTTCAGAGTAGAAAGGACCTTGAAGATAAATCTGATCCAACCCCCTCATTTTTACAGATAAGGCAGAGAATGGTAGTGACTTGTCCAAGGTCACACAGCTGGCTTGCAAAGGCGCACCCTCGTTGAACTAAATACAATTTTCAGGGCTTTTGGAAACAAAAAATGCCAACATATCAATAGGAAGACACCCACACATGGCTTTTGATATTGGCATGTACGTTTCATCTCTATTTGGAACAAGAATTTTGCATTGTACATCCCCGATTCCTAGGATCCAATAAAACGTGTGTGGTATCTTGAAAGCAAGTAGCCTACGTATTTAGAGCAAAGACTTCTAAACTAGGCTGCCAAGGGTCATAATCCCACTCTGTCACTTACTAGATGTTTGACCTTGGGCAAGTACCAAACTCCCTGAACCCGGGCTTCTCAGTCTTGAACACCACCCAGCATTGTTGTGAGGGTTAAAGGAGTTAACCTACATAAAACACAAAGATCAGACATTTAAGACTCGCTATTATGGGTGGTGCTTTTATAGGAAAGATGGTGATGAAAGTACAGTAATGACAACTGCAATGACAGGGTGACTTCTGGAGCACAGGAAAAAGGCTAAAGTCAATTAAACAAAATGCCATAATCATCCTTAGGACAAGGTCTGAGAGAATGAAGGAAAGAAGAGTAAATGCCAAAGGCAGATTCCAGGTGAGGCTAGTGAGAACACTTACTTGTGGAAGTATCATTGAAGCTTTGGATGATGATGCTAAAACATCTCCACGTACCTGCTCGAATGTTCCCCAGGCAGGTCAACTGGGCACACTCAGGTGGAAATCTGTGTGACCACCAACCCCGGGGGCCACTTCCAGTGACCGAGCAGGGCAATCTCCACCCTCGTGCACAGGAGTGGCCTGAGAGCTAAATAAACACACCTGGGTCAGAAGCACCCCATTCTCTGAATAGACAGGCCCCTGGCCTTGGAGGCAACTTCACCTCTTCCGGAAGCTTCCCTCAGGCACTCCTATGTGTCCCACAGCACTTAGGCACAGCCCTAGCAGCACACTCGTCACACTGTGTTGTCACTGCTCCTTTACTTCCATGTCCTCCAACTCGTGCTGTTTCTGTATCTCCCACTTCCCAAGCTGTGCTTCCCCAATGCACCAGCAGGCAGCCAGCTGACCAAAGGGCTACTCAGTAGATTGCCCGAGAGTAACGTACACCAAACAACAAGAGCTACCCTAATATCAGGCACCACTCCACTCCTATGAAATGCCTCTGAGATTTTTCTCTTTTGCCTTTTCAGAGCAAATACACTCTATGATCACCACTACCACTTCCACCCAAAAAGACAAAACCACCCCTGAAGGAAAAGGCCAACTCCTGGGCCACACTGGGGCAGGGGGACAAACGACAAGCACAAAAACTCGCAGCAGCTAAACAAATGAATGGGGGTGGGGGGTATGGAGGGTGTGAACACAGAGGTGGACAGAGCAGGAAGACCAGAATGTGCTCAGGAACTGAAGGCTTAAGGTAGAAAAGGCTCTGCATAAAGGGAGGGAGGCAGGCTGCCTGTCTTCTGGCTCTTGCCCTTTATATGCAGTACGTGTATTTGGTCTCATATGAGAATGGAGGCAGGGAGAGAGAGCAAGAGAGAGAGGGAGAAGGAGAACGATAAAGCAAGGGTAGTAAGAGATGTTAACATTTGAGAAATTTGGGTTTGAGTATCCGGGAATGTTTTGTCTATTCTTGAAACTTTTGTCAGGCTGAAATTATGTCAGAGGGAGGGAGGGAGGGAAGGGAAAAGTGAGGAAGGAAAGCTTCATAACATCCTTGGAGGTAGGATTTCTTTTTTCATTTTCCTTTCCAGTCCACCATAATGCTGAGAGCATCTTTAATAATCATAATGAATGAATGCAGATTGGGTGGGAGACAAAGGGAAACAAAGAAATAGATCTTGAACTTAGGAGGTATGCCTCAAAACTTGTCTAAACTCCTGAATAGCAAAATACTCATCATGTGTGGTATTCAACCACTATGTAACATCCACAAACAAAATTCATATCTATGCAGAGGATGAGTCTCTCTCCCCCTGAATATCCACAGTAACACAACCCTCCATCTCCCATATATGGTTAACATCCAACAATCTGTCCATCCCTCCTTCTCCCAACTCCTGTGTGCCACATTTTATCTAATGTTATGTTCAAAAGAAATTAGAAACTTCAAAGCATGCCCCCTCAAAAAATCAATAGTATGCAGGGTGAAGAGCTTAACAAAAGAACATCATGATTTTTGTTAAAAATGCAAATGTTAAATTGCACACAGAGCAATTGCTATATTTATGTCTTTCATACTGCCCTTATCTTGCCAGAGTATGAGAATCAGTGTCAGGAACGAACCCTTCACTGACTTAAATAGGTTTTAAATATATATATTATGCCTAATAACAGTCTTCTTATACTATTGCATAAACATAAAATATTATCCTCCTTCTATTCTTGAGACATTATGACAATCTGAGCTAATACATTTAATTCTACTTAAGTCCCTGAGAGAACAGAACTACAATTACTATTTAGCAATTATTTGATCCATGCTGCTTGTCTGAAATGTAGTCTATGAAATTTTCATGGAAGATACCAGAGTCACTGTGCTTTATGAAAAATTGTGAATATTTTCTAAACTTTTATATTCTTGACATTTAAAGTAAAACTTTATTTTCTTTTATATAGACAAGAGTTTACTTTATGTCCACTTATATGCAAGCATTTCTACACAGATGCATGCTGGGGTGTCCTAATTTTTAAAGAAGTTAATTGTACTACTTTATGAGTGGGTCTTGAGGCAACAACTATGAATGAAAGTGTATTCATATACATACCACTCAGATAGATACACCTTTGCTAACTAAGGCTCTACGGAGCCGGCCAGGGTAGGACGATAAAGAGAGCCAACAAGCAAGGGAATGGAAGAAATTGAAGAGAGGACAGAGGAGAGGGCAAGACAGGGGAATTAACTGTTTAAAATTGAGGAACTGAAATTAAATCCATCCCCTCTCTCTCAAACAGTCAGAGTAGCGATCTCACCTCTAGCACTGTTTAAGATGGAGAGAATATTTACATTTTAAAAAATGATTCCATTGATGACAAATAACAAAGAAAAAAATACCTCTAGGATTTAAAGGGAATGTTGTAATTCCATCATCCAGAGCTTGACTATTTCACGAGGGACCTTAAGCTAGAGGAGGTCTCAGTAAGACTGTGGTAGGCCTCTCGATTACTAGAAAAATGAATAGAACAGCTAACCTTTACTGAGGTCCTACTTTGTGTAAGGGGCTATTCTGGGCATATATTAACTCAATCCTCATAAAAATTCTGTGAAGTAGGAACTACTGTCATTAATATTTTACTACTACTAATAAGTAAGTATGTGCCCAAATCACATAGCCAGGAAAATGGCAGGTCTGGGTTCAAACCCAGACTGCCCGACTCCAGACTCGGCACTGTTAACCATTTCACGGGTCAGTGAGTGAGTGAGTGCAAGAGTGAATGCAAAAGCTATGCTGGCTGTTTCCAACTTGTGGCTTTAAGGACTGTTCACAGACCTTGTCTGTACCACAAAGAATTGCCTCATGAACAAACCACGCCTCAAAATAAAAACACATCTCACACCCACCACCCACCCCATCCTACCTCTGCCCTGACCTGGTGCCTCCCTTTTAAAAGGGGTGAAGTGAAAACTAAGGTTGATATCTCTCTTGTCTGACCCAGTCACACAGGGGCCATGTGACAAGGCAGTGTTGCAAGGAGCTGGCTCTGGATGATGATGATGTGTAAGGGTCTGTGGAGCTTCCTGTGGCCCCATCATGCTTCCTGCTGGAGGAGAGAGATCTGTCCTGGTGCCCTGGCAACATTCCAAGCTGGGCAAAACTTCACATGGCCTCTGAAGTTTCAGTTAGTGGCAGTGTCTCCACTTCCTGTTCTAAACTGTTGGGTAACAGTCTTGTATTTCACATCCCTGAGGCGTCTAGATTTGGATGGTGTAATATCCTGAGAAGCACAGAGACGTTTTCCAAGTCAGAAGCCAGGACTCAAGTCTGATAAAAATAGGTATACCTATGTGGACGAAGAGACAAACTATTCCAAGTTAGGACTGTTTCAAGATACATGACTGTATCATTTCACTAATGAGTGATGAGTGAAAAAATGAATGCAAGAATAAATGCGTATGACAAATTGAACATGAAAAGCATATTTTATGTGTACATTTTTCCTTCCCCTCTTCTTCTCACCCTAATTCTCTTTTTATTTCTCAAGTCCTGATTTATGGATGCAGAATAGGGACACTTCTGTCTGTTAAATCTATACTCATTTACCCAAGGCTCTCTTCAATTCTTAGATCCCAGACAGATTATTTTCCTCACCCAGTCTCAATTTTGTTTTCCTATATTTTAGAAATACGTTGTTTCCAAAGTCTCAATTTTTATTTTCCAAGAATAAGAATATTCTTAATCTTATAAAATAAAATACTATAATGTAGCATCTTCTAAGTAACGATCAGGGAATTAGTGACCTTACAAAAATTTCTGGTGGTTTTTGCCATCCAACTTCCACCCCTGCCTGAACTCACACAATCTCCCACATTCTGTCATAGATTTTCAGCGGTACATGTATCTGGGCTAGTGAAGAATTTAAAAATGAGAAAAAGTGAAAACATCCTACAACCACAATAAAGTTTTTATTTTAAAATTGTATGTGGCACAGTTTATACAAATATTCACAGCATATTTTAATCACATCAACTATGCCCACCTAGATTTAGCTCTTGGGAAAATTCTAAAAAAGACAACACTCTCAATCAGTTTAAAATAGTCTATTGTGACAGGAAAGTCCCTTGAAAATCACTGAAGACTCCTACACAGAACCAATTTCCCTCTAGGGAAAAATCAGTGCATATAAATTTATTAGGTTAGTTAATTCCTCCCATGTAAACAGCTACTGACACCATGGCTAACAGTAGGAAAAATAAGAAGCCTCTTTTAATGAACAGACTGTAGAACCTCAAGTAAATAGAGTTGAGTTCTAATTGTGCTCCTTATAAAATAGGAATAATAATACATATTTCTTTTTCATGGGGGATGCTCTATATAAGCAAGAAAAATGAGTAGAAATAATTTAGTTGGTTTTGTTTTTTTTTTCAGATAAGGCATTATCTGATCCCAAGATATTTCTGTAAGAAAGAAAAAAACAGATTGGTATGTTCTCTGCAGTTTCAATGAGGGTTATGGGCCAAAAATGTTGTAAAAGCAGAAAATGGTTAACATTGGAGATATTGTCAAAATACATTTCCTTCTGGTTAAGAAAAGGAGTGAGGGAGGCCTAGAAGGGTGGAGTGGAAAGGAACTGCCATCAAAGCATTGTTAATATGAACTGAATTATATCACAATGGCAATGCTTCAACATGGGGAATGAAAATTGTTCTGCATTATTGTGGATTGACAATATGACAATCGTTCATTGAAAGTGGATGACAGCTGTAGCATTATAGCTCAGTGCACAACACAAGATGAATGAGTGTTACAAGTTCTCCCAGAATGGGTCCCTGTTTCACGAGAGTCCGTATCATCCCAAAATAAATACATGCCAGTTTTTCAGTATCTCAGCAAATTTAGTATCTCTTTACAAACCAATGCGCTACCAGCGGCTTCAAAGTGCCAGTGTCATGTCCCTGCTTAGTGGATCTGCAGCAGCTGTGAAATGTCAAGTCAAAATACCATGGAAGATCTATACAGCACTTCGGCAGAAGTAAAGGGCAAAAAGTGGTAAAATTCCTATGCCTGGACATGTGTGAACTGGCGTCAAACTGTCTCCTGGTCCAGAGAAGCAGTGTTTCTAAACCTCTGTCTTGGCATCAGGCCCATTTTACAAGTACGGAGTCATCTGTGTACCTGTTAAACCAGGCCACTCACCTAAAAGAAGTCACACCGTATATGCCACTTGAAATTTACAAACTTCAGAGGCCAGAGATATTTACAAATCTCCCCATGTTGACCTCCTTACAACAAAAGTAATTTTTTCTTACTTAAAAAAAAAGTAGGCAGAAAAAAAAAAACAAAAAAAACACACAAAACACTCATAATATTACCACGAAGAGATAAGTAAGCCTTGTACACATTCACATATTAGTATTTTTCTTTCCAGTTTTAACACATTTTTTAAAAATGGAGTCTGCTTTTTATTCTGTTCTATTGCCTGCTTTAAAAAAAAATCAGCAATCAACATATTGTGAACATTTTTCAATCTCATTAAATATTCCTCTAAAATATAATTTTTAATGGCTACATGTACTCCTTTTCCTAGATATATGTAATATATATAGCCAATCCTCTACTGTTGGACATTTAGACTGTTCCCAGCTTTCCTCTAAAATAAATAATGCAGTTATTAGGTAATATTTGTACATTCTCTGACTGACTTCTTAGAATAAATTTCTAAAACTCTGTCCTGATTATCTACTCCTAACTGTGGTAACACTCAAAGTGAACCTGGAGTTAGTCCCCAGGGAGGTGACAAGAAGCACAATTTACCCATCAGAAGAGCTTCTGAAGTATCAGTAGAACAGCTGAAGAGGTGTAGACAAGGGGCAAATTCTCCACTTTATACTTCTAGAAAACAGAACCACGTATCCCTTAATTGCTGTGGCCAAGTACTCTACAGTTAAGCAAAGCAACATGTCTTGGTGGATGAGGAAAATAATAATATATGCAAAGGGAGAGGAAGTATGTGAATATGTTCCATGTTTCCAAGTACAATATTAAATATAAAGTTCCTCTAAAAAGAACCTTTGAGTGAACAAAATAATATGGGAGTCCTTCATGCTCTTCTCCAAACATTTCTAGCTCCCCGTCTTCCAGGCACATAGGAGACCAGCACTATCTGGCCCTCATGTGGTTAGATGAAGTCATGTGACTAGTTCTGGCAAATGAATCACAAGCAGACTGGCAGGTATCATTTCTGGATCAGGTCATCAGTGCCTACTGGGTGCAAAGCAGTTTATGTTAGGTACTTTGAGAAATATGAAAATGAAGGAGACACACGTCCAGCCTTGCGTTGCTTAAAATTAAATAGGGAGAATAGGAAGTAGTTATTTCAAACTTTCTATAAAGAAGAGATTTAGGGTTAGTAATTTGGTTGCAAAGGGCACCTGGGGAATTGTCTGCAGGGTTGTTTGCATAGCAAGTGCACTTTGTATTTAATTATATATTCATTTGATATGGCTTTGCAGGGAGGCTGATGGAGAATACAGAAAGTAGCGAAAGACCTCTTCTGAACTGCTATTGGCACTACGAAGGACACAGCAAGTACAACTCAAAGCAGAAGATGCAAAGTTCCGAAAAAGAGGTAGGATAAAAGAGGCTTTGGTGCTTCTGAGGAGTAGGGGATGAAGTCTGAGTGGGAGGGATTAAGAGAAAAGTTTCACTGAGGAAACTATATTTGAGATGGGCTTTTAAGACCAAGATTTCCACAGGGAGAGACTGGGGGAAGAGAAACAGTTTGGAAGAGAGAACAGTTTAAGCCATTTGGTATAGTCTTAACCAGTGCCTAGAAAGAATGTTAGATAAGTACAAATTTGGGGGAAAGTTCTGAGGGATTTAGAGGATTTTTGCTTGGACAACTGAGTTAGAAAATTCACTGCAACAGAGGTGGGTGTGAAGCAGAGATTTGAAGGAATAGAATTATAAACTGGGAAGAAGGAAAGAAGCAGGAAGAGCTGGTCCTGGAAGGTTTGTCTGGCTGAAGCACAGAGCCTGTACTTTGATAATAACGTTGGTAACACTGAAAGGACTGCAATCAGAAATGAAGGCACAAAGTGGGGACAAGCTTACATGGTTTCCAGTTCAAACTGTCTGCACAGGGCTGAATGCCCAATATTTGAGCAGTCAGTAACACTTAATACAATCGACCAACTGTGTCTGTTTTACAGAATTTGCTGGGCATTCCTATTTTTGTTTTTAACTTCGCTGCCCACTTTTGGAGTGTTCATTTTTCATTAACACTTTCCCCAGAAAATGGGAACAGCAGTAGGTGAAGATATGGCTCAGATCTGAGCATCTGGCTACCTGTAAATAGTTCTGGTTTCACCTGAAGGAGACTGAAAGTAAGTAAAATGAGGTTTGGAGATAATCTGCAAATTTCAGTTCTGAATGTTGCAAAAGTGAGAACTGGCGTGACTGTCGTTTTTTTTTGTTTTTTTGTTTTTTTTCATGATAAGAAAAAGAGAGGCTCATAAAATAAAAAGTAAAACATTCCATTTACCTACCATTTGGTAAGGTTTTTCACTGGTAATTTTCTTTCGGTTAATCAGATCCCACACACTTCCCTTCATGAAAACATTTTTGTTTGTCTTAAAAAACAAAACAAAACATGAAAATTGCTATAAAAGCTGAGAAAAGCAGGTGGAGTGAGAGAGTAATGATCATTTAACTGTGAGATACTGAGTAAGTAGAATGGGTTTCTGGCCTGATAGAATAGTGTTTCAAGAACGAAGGAAATGGACAGCTTACCCATGAATATCAACCTTTCGATATCATACCCAAACACAAGCTTAACAAAAAATCCAGGGAGAGATTACAGGAAAACACCCTTGACTCAGAAATAAATGCAGGTTTGTTGTTTTTTTTTCAAAAGGCACTCACACAACCAGATAATTAAGCAATTGCCAAAAGCCCGAGGAAAATTTATTGGAAACCTATTAGGCATAGAACCGAATGAAGTCTCCTTATAACTGGCCTTCAAAACTGGGTTGCAAAAACAGTGAACACCTTCAGTACTTTTAACATCAAAGATAGCAAACATTTTACATGGAAATGCTTACCTAACTAGACTCTGTTTTGTTCTAAGGTCAAATCTACAAAGCCATAATTATCCAGGTAACCTGGATCTGACGTTGCCCAAAATATCCAGGTAATTATAGGAGAAAGGTCATTTCCTTTGTATAATCTCAACTATTCCAACTAGCTGTCTATACTGGCAGTTATCCAGTTAAGAACAACTTTTCATTTCAGTTTTGTGCTTCACAGACCTTGCCAAAGACTACTGTGAAATTCTTAAGGAGCGATTAAAAAATTTTACCTTTATAAATATTCTCCTCTCTTGCCTCATTCCCTAGGATGATCTGATGACTTCCTCATAGATGATACATAAAATACAGTTTGCTAATTTTTACATTCAAAGGAAATCCATTCTGGAATGGGAGAAGGAAAATACTTTGAGACAGAAAGGGAGCTAAGGGAGGCAAAGAGGAAGAATAAACAGAGGTGTCAAGATCTGCAAAACTGTGGGGATTAAAAGATTCATAGCTATATGGAGACAGAGAAAAGCAAAGCAGATACACAGGTCAACAGACGTCTTATTCAGAGTTTGAGCTTTGACAACACAGGCAGTTTGGGGGCAGAAAGAAGCACATCTGCTGGTCTGCGATTGCACAAGAGAAGCGACCATTCCTTTTCTTCACAAAGGAAAAATGGCATTTATCTCAAATACAGCAAGGCATATTAGAATTCACCTCCCCCATTCTCTTTCTTCCCTCTTCCTCCTACAGTTCTCCCTCACCTCCTCCCTTTCCTGTTGGGAAAGAAAAGGTGGGAGGGGAAAGGGAGAGGGAGGAGGACCCACTGGCCACAGACAACAGTAGTGATTCTCCTTCTGCAGCTTTTACCAGCCTACGGGGGTCAGGATGCTATTGGTTCAGCTTTATGTGTGAGATGGTGCCTCTCACTTAGCAACAGCGAGCAGGGGAGGCAGGAAGCAACGCCACCTGGCTCGGAGAGTGTGCGAGTGTGCGGATGGTTTAAAATCAGCCAGTCACTCAGAGGGAGACAGAAGGCAAGTGAGAGAGAGGGAGAGAGAGAAAGAGAGCAGTCTGAGCTTAACATATTGTACCATTAAGAGCAAGGCTTAATCAGGGCATTAACAACAAATAATAGGCAGGGCATGTGGCAGGGGCGGAGAGCAAAGACTGGACAAGAGTTATTTTAATGAGTATCTATATATAATCATAAATGTATTATATTTATAATGCCTTCATGTATTTTATTTTAAGGGCAAATTAAACTGTATACACAGGTAGTAGGTGGGGAGGGAGATGGTTATCTAGGAAAAAAAAAGAGGGAGAGATAAGATGAATATTAAACTCATAGTGAGTTTACTAGGTTTTATTTTGCTTATACACCAGGGTGTTACTAGAAAAGCAAAAGTAAAATTGGGTGTACTTGAAAAAGCAATTGGCTATGTAATCATGGGTTGTTTTTTTTTTTTTTTAATTAGTCAACACAGTAGCTATTTCTAAATGCTAAATTCTATTTTAATGTTTGAAAATTAACTTTCTGGAATAGAAGTGGCAAAAAAGACATACATCTCTGCTAGAGAGATTTTTTTCTTTGCTTCCTTTGTGGTAAAAGGGAAATTTCTGAGAAGGATGCTGAAAGAAATTCTGTTGTAGCTAAAATAGAAGGAAATGTATTCTGCTATTCTGTCTTCTTTCATTCCTCTTAATAGAATTTTTCCTTCCCTTCTGCTCTAGGTTCCATCATAAAATTTTAGAAGATTATCCCACCTACTTATCCACCTCCAACCCAGCCCACCACCTAATATCAAGCAGCCTAGCTAGCCTTAGACTTCTTTTTCTAGAGAAAAATGGTGTCTTTGAGTATCAACTTGGGCCTTCCATTGGAGTCACCTCATGCCCCTGAGACAAAGACAAATACCCTCGCGGGCACTGATGGACTTCCACAGACCCTTCTAAACCAGATCTAATTAACCCCTTTGGCTCTGAGTAGTAAAAGCCACTGACTACAGTGACACCTACTGCTCGGGGCACGGCTGTACAACCTGGGATCACCCACCAGGTTCTCGAAAGCAGTCATTTGCTCCACCAATATGGGATCCAATGTGCACATTTCTTCCCAGTCTGGGCTAACATCTGAATGAGGAAACTTTCTGTTCCCTCGCCCTTAGGCTGGCCTGGAAACCTGTAACTCAGGATCTGCTAATAGGCCAGCTCCTCACCCCTGGAGAAACAATGCACTACCACCTGTAAAGGGACTGATCTGCAATGATTCCACACAAGTGGGAGGAAAACACAGTTTGATAAGGATCCACACCTCCTCCAGAGGTAGTGAATCCAGTAGAGTCACTACCAATGTGAAATCACCTTATTAACAAAGCTCTTTGATACCTGATTAAATTATCCTTGGGAAAAAGGAAAATTTTATCTAGTTACTGAACTCTACAGAGAAAAACATGACAGTGAAATGCTGGTGCAATAGAAGTACTTAGAAACTCTACTTCCACAGTTTAAATAATACATGTTAATTAATACATATTTTTTTTAATTCTATGTGTTTAGTCAGATGCCAGAAAGTCCCTCACATTGAGAAAAAAATACATTTAATTATGAAAGCCAAAGTGGCACTTCCCTGAAAGCATAGCAAAAATGCCCATAGGTTGATGATAAAAATATCTGTAAGTCTATCGCTTTATTCTCTAGCAGGAATAAGAAACAGTGTCACTAATAGAGGCACTAAGGTTAAAACTCAAGTTTCCAGGAGCATTAAATCAGGATGGTTATAAAATTAATGGGTCAGGAGGTACAGTTTGTTTCATTTCTGGTAAAGAGTATCTAATGAGCCCTTACCAAGATAGGTACACACTGAACAGAACACTAGCAATGCTTAAAATGCAAATATCACCCTTCTTTCAGGATGTTCAAAGTACTTTGCAAATATATTGCTCTTTATTCCCAAACATTCCATTGGAATAACTGGATGTTAAATTTGATATTCCCAGTTGGCAACTGGGAAACAGAGGAGTTTTGAAGTTTACCCAAGGTCACAGAGCAAGTCAGTGTGGGTGCTGTACTAAGAACTAGGCTTCCTGATTAAAGCCCACAGTTTAGCCACTGGGCCACTGGTACCAAGCAATTCTCTCTGAATCATACTTCATTTTGATGCTTCGTCCCTGTGTGCTAATCTGTGTCGCTGTCTCGGAGTTGTGATGTCCCTTTTTACATTCTTCTTAAAGTTTCTTATTTTGTGATCTCATCAGTTGCTTTCATAAAAATATATATATATATATATAAACATATACATGGGAAGTTTGAGTGCAATGTACGGAAACCCCAGAAATTGTTCAAAGATAAGTTAAACGAAAGGCTAATTTTACCCACCTACACAACCTACCTTTCTAAAATGTTAACATCAAAATGAGTATTAAGAGAAAGGATACTCAGAAAAGTAGCCACACTGGCTCACCACTAAGACACAAACCCACAAGGTGGAGCTAGTATGGGGTATCCAGTTATGTGGCCTGATTAACAGCAGAACAGTGAAACTTTCATTCTCTTTCACAGAATTTCACACTGGCAGAATATGCCTGAACACAAACCTGTGCTGTGCCTGCAAAGTACAGCTCTGTGGCTACACCACGAATCACAGAAGCCCAGATGTAGAAATCTGCAGTGGAGGAAGGGTGGTAGAAAAGGCATCCTCAAATGACCCACAAAAACCCCATGTATTTCTATTTAATGTCAGGCGCCTTCTTTCACAATATGCTAAAATCAAAATACTTTCCCTTAACAGGGAAGGTAATGGTGACAAATTTTTCCCCATGATCCATTTCTTTTCCAGACACTGGTTTTAACATAAAACCCAAATATCCAACACTGACCTAGAGACATCAGTTATGATGTTATATATAGTTCAAAACAGGCACATACAATTCCCCTCTTTCAAAATGTGAGAGTTTTATTTTATTAAATCAATCATCAAAGAGGCACCGTGAGGGATTATGCATTCTTCAGACAGGTAATACAAACCGGAGGCACCATCAATTGGCGTGCCCGGTTAGCGATGGATAGACCGCTTGAAATTCAGCAAGTCTGAAACGTGCTTCTCTAAAAACAAACAGTCCCTTCAATATTTTTAACACATTCCACAGCATCATCATTTTTCCTGTTTCAACTTGAAAATGGGTAAGTGCCTCTGACTTGCTCCTCACCCTCATCTCCTTTTTCGGTGATCAGCATCCCCCTTGGACTTTTGGAATACCACACCTCTAGCTGTCCCAGTCCTGGCTTAATTAAAGTAGCACCTCACTTTACACCTGTACTGTTACAGTAGCCACACTCCCTAATCCTTCACTTTCTCCTATGGGCCATCTGGCTTGGAAACACTGTTCACCCTAAAAACAAGTAGTGGCTTTATTTATTTAATCATTTCAGATCTCAAGAATTTGCCACAATATGGTTCATATAATCCCACTTTTATAAGCAAAACAGAACACCATAACCATTTGTGTGTGTACATTCATAGAAAGAAATTTCAGTAAATATTCCAGGTGTCAGCAAACATTGCTAAAGGGCCAGACAGTACACACTTTAGGCTCTGAGGGCCAAAAGGTAAAAATCAGGCTATTATGTAGATACTTATATAAAAAGAGAGAAAACAAATTTCCACTTAATTTTTTTTTTCAAAATTCCAATTTATTCATGGTTACCAAAATTTGAATTTCATACAATTTTCACAAGTCATTAAATATTATTCTTGTGATTTTTTTCAACCCTTTAAACTATGTAAAAGATATTCTTAGCACAAAAACTGTACAAAACTAAACTAAACTAAAACTGTACAAAAACAGGTGGAGGGCTAGTTTTAGCTCATAGGCCATAGTTTGGCAACTTCCAGAATATACACTAAGTGGCTAAAACTGTGGTTAGGTCTAGAGAATGGGGAGGGGAACAGAAAGGTAAAGATTGTGGGTTGTCTTTTTTTTTTTCACTTTTTAATTCAGACATTTCCATACTTTTTTGTATTTTATTACAGGCACGAATTACCTTTTATTATTTGAAAAACAATAATAAGAAATTGATTGATTAATTAAAATAAAGACTGCAAAGTTTTCAAGTCCTCCATATTCTGACCCCATTCTCCCTATTTAACTAAATTTCCTATTACTTTCCTCTATTTCTATTAGGATGGTCTCCTTGTTATCTGTCTAAAACCCTAGGCCTCCTATTTTCACAGCCTTGCTGCTTGGTAAAATCATACTTGTATTTCAAGTCTTATTTCCTATTTCCTAATTTCCTCCATCAAGCCTTTCAGTTCTCTGATCATAGCTTGTCAGTTAATTTGGTGTGTGTTCAGTCTTGTCTCCCAATTAGTCTATGAGCTCCCCACAGAAAGGGTCACACCAGAACCCTCAGCATCCTCCACAGTACAAAGCACAGAGATGAAAATCCACACAGGTGTTCGGCAAATATTTGACAGCTCTTGGTCACCTTGTGCTTAAGTAAAACTGTAGAATATTTAGTAAAAATTCTAGGCTCAGTGGATCAAAATTCCACTGATAGAAATTAGAAGGATAGACGCTGTGTCTCCATGTGTGAAAATATTATTTTTTAACTTTTAGAACTGCCCAACAATGAAATATGCTGCCTCTTGAAATAACAAATGTCCTGACACTGAAAAAGTATTCAAAACACAAGTGTAGGACCATCTGTCCAGGACTCTGGAGAAAGAATTCCTATATTATTTAGGTCAGACCACATGGCTTCCATAGTCCCTTCCCACTCAAGAATTTGTTATTCTGACCAACTCTCTCTTCTTCTTTTCCAAGTATCTCATTTATTTGCTAAAACTAAATGTTTTAAAGTAACAGGGGTTGCAAGTTCACAAGCCAAATCATTAAAACCCTTCCTTTTTGACATTTTTAAAAGTTCTTTGCATATATTAAAAGTTTATTAATTGGTCTGTTTTAAGCAGGCTTAGTATATTTTATTTATAAACAACTAATACTAATCTGAAAAAGATGCCAGAACAGTGAGAAATGCTCCCCCTTATTTAGACAGCTCCCTTGGGGATGGTTTCCTTGTTTTTGTTTGTTTGTTTATTCTTTTTACTAGATTGTTTGGTTGCTGTCACTTATCAGCTGTCTGAATGACATGTAAATCACAATTATACTTTTTTCTTGCTTTTCTCGAATATAGCTTTCTCAATCCTTCAGAATTCTGGGAAGACTCTGGATCCAAAAGGAGCTTAGAAACACATAACCCACAATTTCTTTGGGGTTATTCTAGCCTCTGAGCAATCCACCACATGCAAATACGGCTGCAAAAAGCCAAGGTCCAAGAATTGCTCGTCTCAAGTTCTTTCATCAAGGATTTACCAAATACCCACCAAGGGCCAGGCAGTGCTCTAAGTGTCAGAGACAGATGGTGAGCAAATGACCAGGAACTCTAACCTTGAGGACTTACTCTGGTCACCTTACCAAGGATCAGTTAGTTGTGCAAAATGAAATAGAACATATGGATTGGCTGGTAATGTCTGTAACAGATCAAATTTTTTATACAAAGGCCTAGAAATGGAGAACTGGTGTCAGAAGAGATAACAGGCAAGAAAGAAAAGCATGGGAAAGGAGGAAGAAGAGGAAAAAGAAGGGTGAGAATCAGCAATTGGGGCATGTGGTGTCAGGAATAAGCAGGGAGAGCAACAGACATTGACAGAGACACTAAGAACTGAACCTTATGGAAATCACTGGGGCTCCTATCTACATGTATGTACACAGTCTCCAATGCTGCACAGTTCCTGCCACATGGCACGCTGGCTTTAGCTAAACGCAGGTAGCTCATAATAACAAATAAGCTATCTACACTTCAGTTTCCCAAATACTTTATAAGGATGTCATGACATAAATTCTAAAAAGCATCTATTCCAAGGTCTGGTACAAAGTATGCCCTCAGCTAATGTTGGTTTCCTTTTCATATGTCTTTGAGTCATTAAGGAGACATTCGAGCATGTTCTGTCTCCTGGTCTTAAAAATAAGTCAGGAGTAATGAGTGGCTTATGATTATTGAGTACTTATGTGTGCAGGCACTGAGCTAAGTTCTTTAAGTGGATTACTTGATTTAATCTTCTCAATGCCCCTATGAAAGAGAGCCCATTTTTTGGATATAGAAATTAAGGATTAGTGGATTTAAGTAACGCCCAGGGCTATAAGGACAGAAAATAACAGAGCCATGATTTGAACACAGCAAGTCTAACGCCAAATCCAGTGCTCTTAACCACCAAGTTATAATACAGTAAAATACCATGTTGATCTGCCTTCTCATCTTCAGAGGTTATCTTTATGCCATGAAGAAGCTATTTAATTTTTGAACATCAGAGACAAGATGGTAAAACTTTGCTTTATTTATTAATAAAATATGATTAACTAAAATGTTCTTGTATACTAAAAAAACTTTTAATAGAAACCACCTTAGGAATCCAAAACTATATTTACCCAGAAAGACTGATATGGACTCCAGGGACTATTTGTCAGAAGCTTTTTTTTTTTTCCCTAAAATTACAGCAAGAAGACAAAATCAGTCAACTTATTGGCACTAAAACAGAAGAAATCTAAGGAACAAATTCTTGGTAAGCAAAGAATGTTCTAAGGTGATGGTTAAAATAATGCATTATGTGACTTTAAGAGATATACAGTATTCTACATAGTCAAATTGCACAGATAACTGAACTAAAAGTCATTTTTATGGAAATTTTTCTAAATCATCATATATTTATTTTTGTCTTCTTAAACAGAAAATATAACCTTCTTGTCAGTTTACTGTAGGATCAAAATACAAGTTTCAGTAGTAGTACAGGCTGCGATTAAATCATCTTTGGGGGGGAAGGAGGTGTTAAGCTAAAGAGAGCTCTTTGGCTTAGCATTAAATGACCCCAAACTGCCAGACCTTCCAGGTTTCCACATCTGCTTTTTAATATTCCTTTTTTTTAATTTTTCTCTACTGTCTTCAGTCCTCATTACTTTCGCCCTGCTTCTAGACTGCTGCCTTATTTTATAAATGGTTGGCTTGCTGAGGGTCTCAGGGTGGCTCCACGAGGATTAAATGTGAAGGATTTTTCCCCTCTACCTCATTTAAAGTTTTTTTGCTGTAATGTTTGTTTTGTTTTTTTAAACTCACTTCCAGGTTCCAGACAGTTGAGGTTGATGAAAGCCTAACTTCTGATTAAATGTAGAATTACTCTTATATTTTTCTTTTAAAGTGCCTTCCTTAAAATCCAGAATGTGGATTTCTGCAGAAGTTTCATTTTATTCATCTAAGAAATTAGATACACACCCTCTTAAAATTAAATATCAACACATAATGGACCAGGAAAAAAAAAAGTATGACTCTTTTAAAAAGTAACATAGTCTTGGGTTTTCCCTTGAATACTTTATTTGCCTTTAGGGGAAGCCCTTCAAGTTTAGAATTTTCTTTATAAATTACTAATTTAAGCTACCTTGCTAAGAAAAAAGAACTTAACATCTGATATAATCATTTCAATGCTCCTGCTTGATTTTGGTCAATGAATGGAGAGACAGAAGATACAAAATGGAAAATTATACACATACATATACATACACATATACACATATGTATATGTACACACATACACAATAATGGCATGTAAATACATTGCATTATTATTATTCTCTATGTTCATTGTATTTGCATTCTGCCTATTGCAATCATGTTCCCAAGTTTCAATACTGCCCAACTCATTATGTTATAGCTTTCTGGTATTCCATTATTTTAATCTACCATTTTTTTGTTTCACCATTCCCCTATTGTCAAGCATTTAGGCTTTTGTGGGTTTTTGTTTTGTTTTGTTTTTTACAGCTTTTTCCTATTTAAAAAAGCACTGCAACAAATGTTTTCATTTAAATTACTTGTTCTCCTGAATTAGTTTTTGGTTTAAACGTGAATAATCACATTATTGACCCAATTAAAAAAATCCAAGCAACTAGGAAAGAGAAATAAAGGAAGTAAAAGAAAAAAGGGAATAAGAGTGAGAGAAAGAAGAGTCTAGGGATATACTTTCTCCCAAGAAGACTGTGTTTTGTATATAAAATACTGACAATATCATCTCTTCTGCATATACTAAGCGGTGCTCTGACTCAGATGAAGGTTGTTTTTTCCAATGTGATTTCATTTACTGCCTAAACAATCCAAATGTAGAGCAGAATCAGAGTGTAGTGCTTTTTAGAATGACTTTATTATTTCTACTTGCAATTTATTTTCATTTTTTAAAACTTATCTACAAGTAGTTGGATATTACAAGGAAGCAGATGTCATTATATCATCAAAAGCTTTAGGGTGACTTGAAGCTTGATAAGGGAAAGAAAAACATCTCTGCTGTTCACCATAAAATCCCTAGCAGAGTCACAAGAAAATAGTAGGTATTCAATAAACATCCCCTGAAGGAATGACTGGTGGCAGACAGCATGTTCCTTTTCCCGAAGGAAATCACTTTCCCCTACTATATAGAATGTTTACTGATGGAAAATTTTTAAAAATCTGATAATGCATAGTTCCTAAGGAATGGGTTTAAGAGCATTTGCTGACTGGGGACTTAGGCCAAAGGCAAAAAAATGCTCTGACACTCTCATTAATTGATTGTTGTGAAAATAAAATAAATCCTTATTATAAAAGAAAGCATTAAATAAATGCATAAAGGAATGGCTAAATATTCAAGGAAGGGGTTATATCATATCCAAACCAGAAAACAGTTTGATGCAGGTCAAGTATCATAAATTTGTACTAGTATGTTCCTCACTGAAGGGAGTCAAGGAGGCTAGGGTAAAATCTCAACCACGTGATTTTAAGTTTGTCTATAAACTAAAGACCAGGATAAAAGAAAGGAAAAACAAAATAAAAGAATTCATTAATTTTGCAAAAACTGTCAGGGTCTCTACGGCATTGCAATGGCAAAATCAAATATCTATATTTTTCGAATAGAAATGTAAAAGGCATCTAAAACATAGGTAAAAATATTTTCCCCCCAACAAAATGGTTCTCATATTTGGAACTCAAAAGATCACTAATTTTTTTATATATGATGTGATATATGTGATATATGAAGAAATACCAATTTTTATTTAAATTAATGAAGGTCTAGAAGTGTCTAGCAGAAGTCTGCGAAGGCATCAAAGGAAAGGCACAGTGTAGCCATTAGAAGTCACAGACGTCCTTGGCACATGCCTGAAATGGAAGTCAAAACTGTGTACCAAGATGGGCTAACTTCTCTTAATTTAACCCAATAACCTGTCCCTCAGTAACACAAATCCTAGGGAAGATAAAGATTTCTTTGGACAGGTATTAGATCAGTGCTAACATGGCCATCATAGTAAATGCATAGAAATCCATTTCAAAGCCAGTCACTAAATTTAAAGGATTTCTCCTCCAGAGAGTATCAGACCCTACATTAATGTTATCAAACAGTGGCTGAACAGCTATTGCCCATCTAAAATATCACTGTTCAAAATGATGTTGTTCTTAAATATTCTAGAATCTATTTAAATACAAGTACAGAACATTTTGTATTGTTCATATGGAAGTAAAGGTTTGACCTGATCATAGGTAAACAGAAACCCAACTATGCATGCCATTGCATTTCATTGTGCCCAGGTTCTACATAAAATTCATTGATAGCAGAAAATAATCTGCTCAGCTAAATAAGTAAAGAGAAGAAGCAGAAATGTTTGTTTTGATTCCAAGTTATCATCAAGGAACATGATGGCTCAGATTTCATGTCAGGAGTAACAAAATCCACATCTGATGTGGATTTCTATGTGGCACCCACAAACAGAGAGGGATTTTCAAAGCTCTGCTCACGTCTTCTTTTCCTTCTACTGCCTCTGACCCCAGCACCAAACCCTAGAGCCATATATCATTTTCCAGTGAATACCATTGGAGCAGTCATCACTTTTTACTGGAATTGGGCTCAAAAGAAAACACCAAACCTAAGTAAGTTAAACAATTCAGTGCACCAAGGAGATTAATCATAGAAAGAGCTTTGTCTAATTAAAGGAATCCCCTAACTATGATATGGAAAACTACATTCTCTCTCTGGTTAAAAAAACATACTGCCCCTTATAAAGGAGGAAGACCACACTCTACACTTCTAAGATGAGCAAGAAACTAAATGCTATTGTTGGGTTTGGTATGAGAGAATTCTGAGGATTTCTGTAGTCAAAACAATGACCAAAGTTCACCATGATGCAAGAGTTCCAGTATGTCAACTTAAGGCAAGTAACAGACCAAGTTTATATCCAGTTACTAAAATACAACTTAGGCTAAAAATAATTTTGCCATTCTAGATATATCTTCCACCTATTTAATGAAAAGTAAGAAAATATGATATTCAGAATGGAAATGGTCTTCATACAGAGGGTTGTTGCTTCTTTCATAAGTGGTCACCTTAGTCCCTGGCTTGTTACTTGGACTTTATTTGGTGTTGGCAGAAATTACCACTAACTGGCAAAAGGAACAGAGAAAAGGATGACAATATGGTGCCTGTACACGCAACCACCACAGAGCCCAGTGTTTTGACATTGTTACTGAAACAAACTCAACTATTTATGAGAGCTAAGTTGAATCAAGCAGTTGGTATGGCAGAAAAACATCTGTTTCTTAAGTCTTTTTGTCTAGAAAGTCACTAGGAAAAAGAGGAAGAAGCAATCACACAAACGTAAATACCTCCAAAAAATCTTAAATAGCAGTGTCAAGCGGAAACAGATAACTCCTATCCCCACTGTAACAACACGTGGCAGACGTGGCCATCCAGGAGGCTCAGGCAAAGCATCGCGGTGGACAGGAGCTTTCCTGGATGGGTTAAAGTTTCTCTCTTAACACAATAAAAAGTGTTTTTTTTAATTAATTATTTTGAACTAAAATATCTTTCTAGAATGCAGCATTCTCTTTTGCCTTCTTAAACAGAGAGCAGAGGACAAAATTAAGCATTTTTCCTGATCTCTGTATCATGAAAATTAGGCAGAGTACAATGCAGTGATCTACTGTCTCCTTTACAGGGAGGTCCCAGGATCAGGGCATCAGCCTCACCTGGGAACTTGTTAGAAATGCAAATTCTCAGCCTCCACCCACCCTCAGACCTTTTGGGCTGGGGCCAAGCAGTCTGTGTTTTAACAAGCATCCAAGTAAATTTTTTTTTTTTTTCCAGATAGATTGATTATTTAAGCAGTTGTAGGTTTACAGAAAACCATGCAAAAATGGGTGACAGAATCCTCTAGCATGTGGCCGAGGTACTATAACCAACAGTAATTGATCATCCCAAATACTATAAATTGAAGTTTCCCCTTTACCTCTTACTTTGTTTGTTGGCTAGCTTGCTTGCTTTTTAAAAGAAAGTACATATACCTCCCACTCATACCTATTATGAACACTTTGCTTTAGTGTAGTACCTTTGTTACAATCGATGAAACGATATTATAATTATACTATTAACTATAGTCAATAGTTCATATAAAGGTTCACTTTTTGTGTTGTACAGTTCTATGTTTTCTTCCTTTAAATTTTTATTCCAAAAACATATATACAAACCTATGATTTCCCATTTTACTCATATTCAATTATACAATTCTGTGGTTTTAATTGCACTCACAAACGTTTAAGAACCAGTGCCATACACTAAATCGTTCTGAATTGCTATTCTCTTAAGAGTCCTCCGTCTGCTTTCTATGATTTTCCTTCTACTTGCTACTGAGTCATTTATTCCTGCCCACCAGAGCTGCCTCTATCAGTTCTTCTCCCTTCTAATTTGCTGTATCTAATCTGCTATAAGCTTAGAAATCAGCTGCCACAGTTGTTAAATCACATGTAAAATACAAATACATAGCACCAAATGAGTGAAGAATTGCAGAGGAACTGGAAAAGCATCCCAGGAAGAAAGTGCATAGTTCTAGGACATAGATGCTGAGCATCTATTTTGGCTATTTAGAGGTCTTTTCTGCTTACTTCCTTAATAGTGCAATACTTACTTGTTTTCATTCCTGATCAGAAGAGGAGGTTGCCTAATAACAGTTCCAGGAGGTAAAATGTTTCTGTGGCTTACAAGTGAGTCACTGCAACATTCATCTTAGAATCTTTAACATAACAATAATGACCAGTCATTAAACATTTGCTCTGCACCAAGCACTGTACTAAGCATTTTATATACATTATTTAATTAGTTCTTCACAACATGAAGTATATATTATTACCCCTATTCTAGGTAAGGAAACTTGGGCACAGAACAACTGAGTAACCTGCCTAAGATCACATGGCCAAAGTCGGCAGGTGAACTCGCTGCCCTTACCCCTATGTGGGACGTGACTCCCAGGGGTGCAAATCTCCCCGGCAACACAGGATATGACTCCCAGGGATCAATCTGGACCCAGAATCGTGGGATTGAGAACATCTTCTTGACCAAAAGGGGAATCCGAAATAAAACTAAATAAAGTTTCAGTGGCTGAGAGATTCCAAATGGACTTGAGAGGTCACTCTGGAGGACATTCTTATGCACTATACAGATAACAGTTTTTAGGTTTTAATGTATTGGAATAGCTACAAGTAAATACCTAAAACTATCAAACTCCAACCCAGTATCCTTGACTCTTGAAGATGATTGTATAACAATGTAGCTTACAAAAGGTGACAGTGTGATTGTGAAAACCTTGTAGATCGCACTCCCTTTATCCAGTGTATGGATGGATAGTAGAAAAACGGGGACAAAAAAATTAAAAATAGGGTAGGATGAGGGGGATGGTTTGGGGGTTCTTTTTTACTTTTATTTTTTATTCTTATTCTTTCTGGTATAAGGAAAATATTCAAAAATAGACTGGGGTGATGAATGTCTAACTATATGATGGTACTGTGAACAGCTGATTGTACCATGGATGACTGTATGGTATGTAAATATATCTTAATAAAACTGAATTTAATTTAAAAAAAAAGATCATATGGCAAGTGCTCAATACACTAAAATTGGAAGATCACATGGCTATTAAGAAACATAACCAGAACACAAACTCAGGTGCTCTGAATTCCAAAGCCCTTATCATTGGGCTCTTTAGCAAAGAGGCAGCCAGGTCAGTACTTCAAGTTTAGGAGAAATTGGGGTGGTGTGGGGTATGGAATATATGAATCCCAAGACTCAGACAAGACTGATAACAAATAGTCGACAGCCAAAAAAGGAATAAGAGTATCGTAGAAGAGAATCAAGAAAGATAAAGTACACACGTCATGCCATCCCATCTGGAAAGATAAAATTTGGCAATGTCTGGAAAGAGAGGCTCCCCCTGCCTTTCCCTTAGTCCCCGTGGGGTCCCGTCAGCCTTATCTCTGTTTCCTCCCAGAGGCTGATCCAGATTTTGGAAGCCCTTAAAGGGTCTCCTCATCTATTTCCCACAAGGGTCCATATTCACTTTTATATTTCACTCTGGGGTCCTTACAATGATTAGTTAAGCTTGTTTAAAGCACATGTGATCTCATATTTGTAAACACCATGAAGACAGAATCCTCTAGCATGTGGCCGAGTTACTATAACCAACAATAACTGATCATCCTGAATACTATAAATTGAAGTTTCCCCTTTACCTCTTACTTTGTTTGTTGGCTTGCTTGCTTGCTTTTTAAAAGTAAGTAAAAGCAAAGAGGAGATTTCAAGTTCTCATTCTTTTAGCCTAAGATTTTGTTAAACATCTCTGAAAGTTTACTATAAAAACAGATGCTGCAGGTGGATGCTGGTGGAATAAGTCACCTGAGGCATGTTGGAAAGGGAGATTATTCACAAATTTGTGTTGAAGTATCTAAGGCAGACCTCATGCTCCCCTCTTCTCCTCCTTAGAGTCGCTGGCAAACTCCATTTCTTAAAGAATCTCCATTTCTTATGAGAAAATCAGAAGCAAGCTTCATACTTCAACAACTAGACTATAAACCATATTTAATTACATAAATGTGTCTCTGCTTTCTAAATTTCAAACAATTCCCTTTGATTTGGTTCTCTTAAGAATCTGTGATCTTTGGGGAGAAATGTCAGGAAAAAATACATCCTCCAAAGTAACTACTTCTAGGAATGACTAAATTAAGGGGAAAATAACCAATTGTTTCATGAGCAAAATATCCTAGCGTTCTGAAATAAAAATCATGCCAGGGGAAATGTAAGAAGCACATAAGCCTTTTGTGTTTTGATAAGGAAGACATTATAAAAGACGAAATTTAAGCAAGACACAATTTTATACAGAGTTTACCAAACCAGTGACACATAAAAGTACTTTATAATGGGCTTTTACTGAACTGTGACTATTTCTATTATTTATATACTTGGGCTAGAGGTAGCCTTTGCCTTCCCACATTTCAAACACTAGTTTGTTTGGCAGATTCTTCAGGGATCTGTAAGGGGTAGCCAAAACGCTGGGGTCCTCTGGTTTTCAGAGGATCAAAAAGGAACAAAACTCGAGCCTCTTTTGACTCTGCCGTAGGCCTGGTCTTCCTTGGAGGCCAGTATTTCACAGTACTATGTACTAGTCAGCCCAGACTGCCATTAAGAAGCACAAACTTCCCTTCCTTGTCTCCATATCAGAAAAACAATTACTTCCTTTCTCTCATTACCCTCATCCCTCCTCTCCTTACCAAAAACAACAGAACAAAGGCTGTGCCCTAAAATTAAAGTGAGCCTTTTTTCAGGTTTGGTTTGGTTTCCAAAGCTCTCTTCTAATTATTGGAAGGTTTTCCCAAAGCTCTTTTCAAATTGCTGGAAGGTTCACAATGACTCCAAACTTTCCATCTCCTGCAAGCAAAAACTCTTTCAGCCAAATCACCTAACAGAGCCCTTTAAATCACAAAGAGAGACCACATTTTTTCAACCACCATGTCTGTCTGGATCGAGGTTGCCTTTACCTTTCACTAACATGTAAAAGCCACTTACAGGGTAGAACTCTTATCCATGAATGTATCTATACCATTAAATACCAAGCCATATTAGGGAAGCAGAGGTTAAGACTTGTTTTTTTATAGGAGATTTGCCATCAAAATCCAAAGCTATTTTGAAAGTACACACACACACACACACACAAAATAAGTTGGTATTAAAAACTGTTGTATTTGGACTTAAAGTTTGCTCCTTTCTTTCCTTTGTAAAATTCCATCAAGGTAGAATTCTCATTTCTCTTTCTAAGTTCTTTCCGATATACATTGGTATTATTTATTTTATTGGGGAAGAAGGAAAAGAAATATAACTATGGCTCACATCAGTTGGCTCTACTGATGGTGCTATTTCTCATATAAAATGCAGCTGATTCCCTCTGCCTTTGGAAATCAGGAGCAGCCTTTCACCCACAGAGCTATAACTTTTCAAAATCAATGTCTCTTGGCTTTACCATCATCAAGACCTTCTGAATTAAACTCAGTCCAGAAAGTCTCTACTGACCTTCATGACTCATCAGACTTGCAAAGCTAACAGAGTTGGTTGTGAGAATTTGGGCACTGACTCATCAGTAATAAGATTTTTGAAACTTCAGACAGAGCCTTGCCTTACAAGTCTTTCCTAGCCAATACCGGAGATTTAAGTTTTACTCCTTCTTCAAAAAAGTAATCTAACATGTGAATATCCAATGCTATAAATCCCCTGAATTAGTATATGATTATTCTCACTGTAAAAAGGTTTTTCCTGTGCCTGGTTCCCCTCACCACCAGTCAGTAAACTCAGCGAGGAAGTATTCCAAAGCACAGCTCCTGGCATGATAAAGCTGCTCAATAAATATCTGTTCAATGAATGAATGACATCCTAACTTTACAAAAGGATTTACTCAAGGTCTTTCTCATTTGTAAGAGCTTAAATCATTAGGATTGTTAGTGCACACTGTTACCAAGGATTGATTTACACAAAATTTTCCAGGACACATCAAGTATCTTATGCATTACCCAGACCAAAAAGGATGGGTGAAAATAAGTAGATCACATGTATGACACATTCCAGATCAGACCTTTGCCTTTCAAGGCTGGGGTGTTAACATAAGAATCTGGAAAGGTTATGGACTTGACCAGCAAACAGACTTGAATTGAATCACAACTTTGTTGGGCAGGACTATGAACCACTCTGAGCCTTGACTTTCTGACAATAGAAGTAGGCATAATACCTTTGAAGTTGCTGTGAGGAGTAAATAAAATATTAAGTGGCCAGCACAATGCCCTTATTGCATACTAGACTTGCAATAAAGGCAACCTCCTATTACGTGTAACACATTCCCTGAATAGTGTTTGCATCTCTCTACTTGCTATCCAGAACAGATGTTTTGGGAAGTAGGATTCCAACACTTACAGGTCCATATAGGTTAACTTACAAGCATATACACAAAAAAGGAGCAGAAAAAAAATCTTATTGCTGGAAATGAGTAGTGTGAAGTTTGGAGATTCAAAGCTGAATAATTACAGAAATAATAAATAGTGTTAAATAGATCCCAGCTATATGTCTACTAAGGTCACCAGACGCAGGGATTGCACGTAACACAGAAGGCCTGTGTAGGAGCTGCTTCCGAAAGCTACAGCCTGACTTGATCTAGAATGGTAAAATACTTGGCGGGCAGTGCCAGGACTGCCATCAGATTCATTCATCCTACCTGCTGCCCCTTCCTTCCAGACACTTGAAGGTCTTCTGAATATTCAGAAGTCTACAGAATTGAGTTTAAGGAAAAGTGTGAAATATGAATAATAACAAAGCAATTAAGCAAATAAATGTATGATACTAACTGACTTCTGTCTGGCTGCCTTTAACTCAGGCAAGGGTACATAGGAAGGGGAATCAAAAGGGCTGTTCCCACGACAACACCTCCCTCTCCCCTAAAGAAAACACCTTTTCTTTTTTCTGGGAGATCCCATTCAATTTAAGTCTTGATTAGTATCGCTTTGAACTTAATGTCTTTAGAGCAGTGTTGAGAGACGAATCACAAGTCATTTTGTACCAATTATTCAGACACAGAAGAAAGGGGATTTTATACCACACAGGCTATTTTTAATATCAGAGATTTCCAGTTGGGACAATACAGAAATCTTTTATGTAAATGGTCGAGGGCCAGCATTACTTATATGAGCAAAGTCAACAACAGTGTTCACTTACAAATCCCTGAACAATACATTTTGGCATACTTTTCCTACAGTATCAAGGTTTTCCGGAACATGCTCACTAGTTTGGAAGCTGGAAGAGGGACTCAGGGTAGTAATCAAGGAAATCATTAAATGTTACAACCCCAGTGGGGAGCGTTCAGGATAGGATTTTAGGGGTGTGTGTGTGTGTGTGTGTGTGTGTGTGATATAGAGGGAGGAAGGGGAGTGGAGAGAACGGGGAGGAGGAAAGAAGAAAAGTGAAAAGAGAAGAAAAAAGAAGAGAAGGGTCAAGTAAAGAGATCCAAGGCTCCCAGAAATGGTTTAATTTCCTCTACTGCTCAGGGACCTAACTTGAGCCCAGTTATCAAAACAGCCAAGAGTGTGCAGATCTATCACACAGATTCTCAAAGAACTGCTGTGGAGTTCCAGAAAATCAGGGCAGGTATTTACAATTAAATTCATTAATGATTTCTATATGTTATTAAATTATAACATCCCAGAATATAACAGTAATTGTGGCAGTAGGGAGGGGTGTGGATGATAATATTGAGTTCCCAAAACAGCAGAGTTTTCTGCCTTGTCTCTACTATTCATTACTCATCTGCCAAGATCAGGTTACTAATTATGTTCCTTGATTAAAAATATAATACAGGATAAGACTAAAATTTTCCCTATATTTAAAGTTTTTGAACATTTAAATTGATACTTCAGGTAATTCATAAATGTCAATCTTACCCTGATGTCATCTGCTTTTGGTGAACAGAAAAAAAGGAAAAATTGAGAAATAAGGATCCTTCATTAATTACAGTAAAAACTTAGTAATTTTTTTTGAAGACAGAAATCACTACATGGAAAACATCATTTCAAATTTATATCATCCTTAACATAAGTGACCATTGTTAACACTGTAATATATTCAGATTTTAAGTTATCATCCTTTAAAATAAAATTAGTAAAAATAAAATTCATTAACCACACTATTTGGTTTCAAAGCTTAGAGATTTTAAAATTTTGTATAAATTGTTGATTCTTGTAGTTATAATAGTTATTCCCAAAATTCAATGGCTTAAGACAACCCTTTTATTTCAATGAGTCAGGAATTTTGGAAGGTTTCACTAGGTGTCTCTCATGCAGCTGCTGGCAGACATCCATCATCATCAGAAGGTTCTCCTGGGCTGGCCATCCAACATAGTTCACTCACAAGGCCACAGACTATGGTGGCCGTCGGCTAGGAGATCGGTGGAGCTGTCAACTGGAGTGCCTGCCTGTGGCCTCTCCATCATACAGCCTTAGGGTAGTTGGATGTCTTACCTGGCAAGTGGCTTCCCCCAGAACCAGAGTTCCAAGAAGACCAGGAAGAAGTTACTTGGCCTTTTCTGACCTACTCTTGGAAGCCTTGTAAGTCACACAGTTTCACTTCCCTATACGCTGTTGGTCCAAATAGTCACTAGACCACCCAGGTGCAAGGAGATAAAGACCTGACTGTTCAATGGCAGGAGTGTCATAAAGTTTTGAAAACTGCCACTATGGTTTTATCCACCTTTGCAGTCTTCATAACTCCTTGCAGATAGTTTATTCTCCCATTCAGTTTGAGTGCACACAAGGCCTTGTACATAGTAGGTGTTCAATAAATGTTTTAGAAAAGATATCTTGACTACTTTGCTCAGAGGAAGGGAATAGCATGGTCACTAACTTGAAGTCAACTCACAATAGAGTGCTCAAAAATACGGAGTGGGTCTGAGTGCTTAAACAAAGCTCTTGGCACTTTTCAGATTAAACAGACCAGTTCTTAAATTTATAAGACCAAAAGAAGCACTGTTCAGAAAAGAGAACTGTACCAAGAGCTCATTTTCCCAGCTTCAGAGTTAGAAAGATGTAAATTTGAATCCTGACTCTATCACTTATAAGCTGGACCTTAAATACATTAGTTTACCTCTCTAAAATCTGTTTTCTCATTTTTAGAATAATAACAAATAATACCCTACCTACCTCATATTGTTTTTGTGAGGATTAAAAGTATAAATGCCTGTTAAATTCAAAGAATAGGGAAAGTCGCATAGTTGGTACTCAACAATTATGTGCTGTTTTTGTATCATTATTAGTATTTAAAAATTCTTAGAACATCTTGTAGTACATGGAAGCCCTCAATGAATGTCTTCTGTTGACATAATTACTGTCCACTAACCCTCATTTTGTCCAGTTTCTATCTACCACTCTACCTCCCTACCCCAATCAAGTGTTAAAGGGCTGTTCAGAAATTTCAAAATTTGACAGACTGGACTTTTGAAATACCTTCTCTCCTTCTCTATATTCAGATAAATGTGCAAAAGAACAATGGAAATACCAAAAGATGGGTAACTTTAAGAAAAATCGGGTTTATTAAGTAGCTTGAATAGTTACATAACCAATATGTGATTTTATCCACTTCAACTTGGCATAAGAAAAAGGTTTTCACCTTGATTACTGCAGTTTCAAAATATTACCACCCTCTAGGAGAAGGCAAATTGTGGTGTCTTTTTCCTTTGACGAGGTTCGACTATTGAGTGTTTTGCTCTTTCTTCAGTAGTAGAAATTAAACTAAGAAAATTTGCATGGTAAATCTAGCAGTGTGATACTATGAAAGAAGAAACAGGCATGGCATTTTGTAACAGGGCCTACAGAATAGAATATATATAGTAAAGTCATACTATGGAGAAAGGTCACATGGGGGCTGTTCTAAAAAACACTAAACTAAAAATGAGCTAAACTTCTGTGAGGACAGGGACAAGGTTCATCTTGTTTGTCGTTGCATTCCTATACCCCGTAAAGTATTTGGCCCTTAGCAAGTACTTCAGAGATATTTGTTTGAATGAGCTGCAAAAATTGTTAAAATAAATGCCTGGAAAAGGAGTCCTCTAAATGTTTTGCCCTAAGTAAGTGCTTTGACTTTGAGGCCTACAGACAATCTTTTTAAATCTATAAGAGTCCTGTTTTCCCATTATAAAAATGTTTCTCCCTTTTGAGTGAACTTACTTTTACAGTTCACTGATGAAGATAATCAGAAAGAAACAGAATACAAGACTACAGAAACAAAACAAAACAAAAAGACAAGCTTCAAAATTGAAGTGGGTGGGAGTGAATGAGGGGTTATTTGCTTAATGGGTAAGGAGTTTCCATTTGGGGTGATGAAAATACTGCAGACGTATCATACAAATGAAAGCGGCTACAATAGGAAATTTTGTGTTGTATATATTTAGTACAATAAAAAAATAAAAAATAACAAAAACTGAAGGAAGAACCTTCAACAACAAGCAAGCAAACTCGGGGGTAGCTTCTCTGCAAATGACACCTAAGAATCAAAATGAAATTGGCCTTTGCGTAGCAAAACCCCAATTTGAATCATGAAAAACACATCATTGAAATAAAAATGGCATCTATATGACAAACAACTTATAAAGCCTCAGTGCAGAGTGGGAAAATGCCTTCAAATGAGCCGCTCTGAGCGGGAAAGACGCATACCTAAGGCAATGTTTTCATGCTTCGGCTTATTGGTATCTTCACTCAAACTTAACTAAGCCTTGCACACACACAGATGATTTCCCCCTCTGCATTTGGTCAATGTAGTCATCATTTAAAAATCATTAGGAAGTAGAAATGCCTCCAGCCTTCTCCTAACAGAGAGGGACCCACCTCTCCATGCTGATGACCACCGGCAATAGCTGGCCAGTGCAACCCCGTGGCCTATCTTCACGACGACTGCCAAACTTCCCACAGCAGAAAACAGACTGCCCCTAGACCAGGAAGGCAGCAGCTTTCTGCCGCCAACTCCAGCTTCCAGGATCCCTTGCTTAAGCCTCGTCTTTGTTTACCAGTTCCTGTGACATACTGTGCCTTGTCATTGTTGGTGAGGACAAAAACAACTGGTGGTTCCTCCTCAGCTGTCTGAAAGTGCTGCCGCACGGTACACAGATGTGCGTGGACACACACATGCACGCACGCACGCACTCCTGCCCCATGGTCTGAGCAAGCTGCAAGGCTGCCCTGACCTGGTTCCATCCAGCTGACTCAGCCAGCCTTTTCCTAGAGTTACATTCCTGTGGCTCCATGAAACTCTGCAGGAGAAAACACTGGCCCAGCTTTCTAATTTTATTGGTTTTTCACTGAGGTGAGACACCCCACACCATGTGCATTCTCATGAATCCTGTTCACAGAAGAACCACTTTAATTCAATGGCTGGAGCTTTAAATGTTAAAAACAGAGGTGGTAAAGGCAGCTCCTTTCTTAAAGCTAAGAAATCCAAAGTGGCTGAGGAAAGTAAAAACACACACATAACGTACACTAGCCCAGGATATTAAAAAACAAAAATCACTTCATTTCTTAGACCCACAGCCTTTTACTAATCATACTTTAAAAAGAAAGAAAACACACACACACACACACACAATAAAATGTATCAGTAGACATCCTCTTTCATAGTCAATAAACAGAAACTCTTTAAATTTACAATTTTACAGGGACCAGGATTTACAAAAAAAAAAAGAGCATCTGCCTTATGTTCTCATTGACCAGCTGGACAGATGGTCAAGAATATCATTAGTTAAGAAAGCTTTCATTCATTATCAGAAAGTCCCTTGGGGCAGGCTGGTGTGGGGTGCAAGAATGTCCCAGAATGTGATATTTGAAGAATGTGTTCATGTCTGAGATAGGAGGCCATGCGGTGGACATGGGGGAGGAAGAGAAAGAACAGACGGCCCGTTGTAATCCAAACAGCAGCCACAAGGACCTCAACGTTGGTTTGTCACCCAGACACTTCCGGCTTCCACTCCGCCGTTCCCTCTGCAGTACTAACAGAGGAGCAGATCATTTGTAGGTCTCCATAGCTGCCATAATCCCTTTTTCTCTGAGTACTTCACAAGCGGAGAATTACAAAGGGAGATGGAAGAGCATATTCAGACTGGGACTGTCACTTCTTTGGCGCCTCTTCCAGATTCACAGAGAGGATGTAGAAACAGACAGGGGTCTCATGTATTCGTCTCAGTATCAGTGTTTCCAGTGAAAAGTTTCTCTAATTTAAATCATCACTCCACCTGTACAACACTGTGTGTGTGTGTGTGTGTGTGTGTGTGTGTGTGTGTGTGTTTGGGTGGGAAGGGGGAGGGAGAGAGTTATCTGGCTTCTGCACCAATTTATATTGGCCTTTTCTGCTTACTTTCTTAGGAGCCTCCATCAGAGAGATTCTGATTCTGACAGACGAGTCCCCCTCCCCCTCTAGTGGTTCTGGGGCACTCTGCCAGGAACCCACAGCAGCACAGAGAGCCCGAGACTTGGGGCCCCCGGGCCTGCTATTCGAGGGGAAGCAGGGGAGTGAACATCAGTCAACACTCAGCTTCTGAAGCTGGGAAAAGTCAGCATCTTCCTTCTGAATGTGTTCGCTATTTTTAAAAGGCAAAACAATCCATATATTGCGTTTTGCCAACCACTCACTTTAGTGCTTTGATTGGAGAGTTCTGAGAAGGAAATCAGTAAGAAACCCTAGGTGTTAAGTAGGAACCAAGGTCGCCACAGCCAAGCAGAAGGCCAGTTCTGGAGCAGGGCACAAAGACATCAGGAAAAGAAGCAGGACACATATGCTATGAAAGGAGAGGCTCACTCTTCATCCCCAGCTACTCCCAGCTTCTATCTCATTTCCTTCTACCTGCCAGCTCTCCCAGGTCCTTAGAAAACATCTAAGGCATCATCATCTGCCACCAAAACTGACCTCTAGAAGGGTGAAAATAATAACAACGGCAGTAATAACAATAGTTTACTATATTGAATACTTTCTATAGGCCAGGTACTATGCTAAATGCATTAGATCCACCAGCACATTTAACGCTCACAACAGCCCTGTGAGGCAAGTATTCTTGCCAATTTACAGGTGAGAAAACTTGAGGGTTGCAGGGGTAAAGCTGCTTGCCCAAGGGCACACTGCTAGTAAGTGAATGAGGCAGGAACCCCATCTGGGCACAGACCCTTCCAGCATCAGGGCTCCTAACCACTTCCTCATGATGAGTCTTTTCTCTGTCTTGGTGGAGACATGGTTAGGATTTTCCAAAATTAACTTTATTAAAGAATTAAAAGAAAAAAGCATAAATGCATAGAAAAAACAAGTTAACAAAATACAAATCTCATGTGCTCTTAACATCAAAATCTCGATGTTTTGGCAGTTGACAAATTCACTAACCAATTTTCCTCACCAGGTATTATGAAGAACATATAGTATATGCACTTTACACATTTTAAAGCACAATATAAAAAGTTATTTATTATTTTCTTCTCCTAGAAATACTCCCTCTCTATCCCCTAACCCAAGGTCTGTGAAGATCAAATGAGATATTCTGGTGGCTGAGGAATCTATCTTAGATCTTTTGTGCAATCTTAAAAAAAAAAAAAGATATTTAACATTTTAATTTTTTATCTTTAAAATAAAAATATATACATATTGCTTTTGTAAAACAAACTACAGAAATAAAGTTCGACACAATCTTCTTGGCTGATGGAGATCTCAGGATGAGGAGTGCATATAAAAATAAGGCAAATGAGTTTTTGTGTGTGGACTGAAACAAATTTCCAGCCATCTTGTACTGACTGTAGTTTAGTTTTCTTCTCTCTCTCTTCAAGGTCTAGAGCTCCAGAGCCTTGAAGTCCTGCCTTCACCTATGTGCTACTTCTCCAGGAAGTGTTTGGGTTGTCTGACTTTGTTGAGGCTGTTTCTACCCTTCTAGAAAGTTCATTTTCTTTGCCACTCATTCTGAGCTAGCATTTGGCCAATTTTACCGGTGGCCTCCACTGGGCACCGCCTTTCCCTGAAACCTGGTGCACCTTTTCTGTCCCTTCTAACCATCCCTTTCAGAGTATGTTCTTCCTGCGGTGGGGGTGCAGTTGGTGCCACAAGTTGTTATTCCCTGGCTGGTGTAGCTCCAGCTCTTAGTGCATACACAGAACAGGGGAGAGTGCTTACCTCCAATACCTTCAGGAAACTCTTTAACTTAAGTTAAAGTTTAACTTAAGTTAAATTTAAAAGAGGTAAAGGGAAGATAACTGAAGTATCTTCCCTTCATCTCTCCATGTCTAGTGGAGGAATCTTATCAATGTAGCTGATAATACCAATGTTCCTGATTCATACAACACCCCCACCCCAGTCAATTTTTTTCAAAAAAGGAAGTAGAGGACTGTTCCCTCCACATCCACCAAAATCTGTGGCCCCATGTCCTGAATAATGACTTCAAGAAGTCCTGAGGTATCAATCCAATAGAGGAAGCAGAGGCTTTTATCCATCGTACTGCCCCTTCTTAATACACTACTGAGTTTTGCAGTCAAACAGATGTGAATTCTAATTCCAACTCTGACATAGCTCTGTGACATTGGGCAAGTCACTAGACCCCTCCAACCTTCAATTAACCCATCCTCAAAGTAGGGTTGATGATAATGACTATCTTACAGCTGCTGTCGGATTTAATAGGGATAATGTTTATCAAATCTGTGCACAGAGGCACACAGAAGTAGACTAATATTATTTGTCAAGGTAACCACTATCCCCTTCTGAGAAAAGTTGAATTAAAAAAGGAAATGTCAGGTCCTTCTGTTCTCAAGTACTTCTGGAAATAAAACAGTGGCAATCAAGAGTCTTTCCCAGAAGTCAGATCTCTCCCCTCCCTCCCTATCTTTCCCCGAAACAGCAGGGATAAAGCAGATAGGTAAAGGACAAGAAGCCACAATAGCAGTCAATTCCAGCACCAAGGAATGGAAATCAGATGTTCTGGCTTTTTGAAAAATATTACCCATTCCCACACCAATCATTTCCAACTTCATCAAATTAGTAAGCATGTACCTTATGCCCTCTAGTTTGCTGATGGGAGAAAAACCCTAGAGAAACATAGGACTCTTCATCATCACCACTTTTATTACACTTGTGTGCCTCCCACACAGTGCTTGAGGAAGGCTACAAGAGCTCAGGGTTGTTGATATGACTGGCTACGCTGTGGTGATCAGAGGTGGCCGCTCAGAACAGCCTGTGCATATAACGTCACTTTTAGGAGCCTCATTTGCCCAAAGACTGGAGGAGGATGGGGCTGGAGACCCATCAGTGTGCCTGTCCTGAAACCTGCCCAGACTTGGGCAATTTTTACCTTTAGAAGAGAATTTAAAAGATGGAAAACTAAAGATTCAAAGAAAAGAGGGATTAGAGCAGGAACAGACAAGAAGTCACAGAAATGAAAAGAAAGTTATTGGACCAAATAAATTAAGCTTTGTCTCCAGCTCCCACTCTGGAATGAAAGGAACTCCTTCGTGCTAGGTTCTAAGGAAAGGGAATGTCCCCAACTCTGCACAAACTCCCCAGAGCTCATCTTGAGGACTAAAAATAAAGGCGGCAAAGAGGTGATTTCTACCTCCCAGGTCCTAGAGACCACTGTCCAGGAGGAAAAAGAGGCAGAAGGGGGGGGGGGGGGAGGTACTAAACTCCACCCACAATGGCATTTGGAAAACAGCAGGGGACCGTTATCCACATGTGGGAACTCTGTCTTATGCACTCCATGCTACTGAGGCAAAACCGGAAATCAAGAGTTTAATGCCTTCTCTTCTCTAAGGTCCACAACTGGCAAGGAAACCTGCTTCACTTTCTGAAAAGTAAGGCAACCTCCTCAGCCATGATCAACCGTCTTAAAAAGGAGGGAATTGGTGGAAATTAGATTCATGAATGAATGTCCTTCTGAAAGGAGAAAATGTAAGAAGCAAATGGTGGTTCTATATATTTATATTAATACTCCTTTCCCTGAGAAACTAAAGAATAAACAATCCTTGCCCCTGCAAAGAATGTAAACCCTGAATTTTGAAAAATGTTTAGTCAAGGTTTAGCCATACGTGAGAAAGTAGTTGATATTTCCCAAATGATCCCAGGCCAATGAGCAAATTCTGAATTATTAATCCCATGACACTTCTTCTTGTTTACTGCCCTGTTTATAGGCATTCAAAGCCAAGAACAGGAAGTTAGCAGTATATTCATTCTCTTAATTATTATGTAAATATCTCAGACTGACCTGTAAAACATATGGATCATAGAAGGTGTAACTAAAATACATGTTTACAAAATGCAAGACAGGTGTTTGGATTTATTTCAAATGTGTTTAAGAAAAAAAAAAAAACAATCCACTAGTCCCTTCAACAAAGAATACCACAGAGCGTGTGGTTGTTAATTTTGGGAAAAAGAAGTGCATGTAATCACATTTTTGAAGTAAAGGTTAATTTGCAGGAAAGGGGATGTTAAGACGTGTAATTAACCCAAAGGTACACAATATAAAGAATGGAAGGCAAAGACTAATGAAGGAGCCAAAATGAGCTAGCATAAAAATGCTTACAGAAATGGCAAACTGCTGAACTCTCTCTTCTTTGCTCTTTTCTGCCCTTACACATCACAGACAGAATCTCTAAGCCATGGGTCAGAACGTGCCTGAGGACAATATTACTCAAAGGGTGGTCCAAGGACCCAGTGCCCATCCCCAAACTGGAATGCTCCACACCCACAGGATAAGTACAGAAATCGAGAGTGTACAGTTAGATACCTTTACAGTAATTCATAATTGAAAAAACATCCAAGCCTGTGATCATTTTTCTACTAATTCATTTTTATGTTATTTTCCAAATGTATCAATCTGCAACTGATGGGAAATAGAAGGAAAAGGTGAAGAAGAAACTGGTGCTTTACCATAGAGAATTTGTAAAGCATAGCTAAAAACCTAAAATCTACAATTGCAGTTAGTAAGCACTCAACCTGGAGTTTAGAAAACATATGAAAAATTTCAGTGTTTCAGTTTTTACCTTCGATCTACTATCTTCCAATGCATAAGCTGCTTGTTTCGTACAGAAACTACTGCGAGAAGCTCGCAGCAACAGCTATTTTAATCAAACACTGGTACCACTAAAATTAACACCTGATTTTAAGCTGTAGAACTATTCCAAATAAAGCAGAACCCCATATGATCTTTTTGTTTGTTTGCATGTAAAAAGGAATTTTGAACTGAGTGATCTTCTAAAGAGGAATAAAGAACTACTAGTTTTAATGATGAAGCAGAACCAAATATCTTATTAAAAAGAAAATACATGAGCTCTTAGGTGGGTTCTTTTTTTTCTCCATGCTTTACTGTAAAGGAGTATGTTACAATACATCGACCACATCACATTCTCTCACCTCTTCTTTATTTTTTGTTTTAATATCTGTGGTTATAGCAATATCACTTTTGATCTTCTAAAAATATTTTCAGCTTCCGCTGCTTAGATCTTTTTTTCCCCTGGCATTCTGTTATTAAGAGGTGTGGGTATAAAAAAGAAAATAATATGTCTTTGTCATAAGTTAGCTTGAAGTTGAACATGAGAAAGCAAATTTCACAAAATATGCAGGCATTGGTTGTCTGAAGAAGAGAAGGGCACTGGTCCTGGGTAAGCAGAGAGAAAAACAACAAAGGGATAGGGACATAGGAACATGGAAACAAGTCAACAGTGACTCTGAGAAATCCAATTAATAAACTCTAAGATCTTACTGGCATGATTTTATCCAGTGGTTTCAAGAAATAGCCATGGCTACAAATGCTGGGGTCATCGAATAGGAAGGTAAGAAACAGACCTCATGCTCTACAACACTGGAAGATGCGAAAAGTCTAGGCCTGTCCCTACATCTTCATAAACAGGACCTTTCCCCATCAAAGGCCGTTGTGGAATGGAACCGGTGTAGTTTTTACTGCTTTCTTTTTCTATTAGGTTTACTTTCCCAATGTTAAACCGTCAACTTTACTGCCCAGAAACCTGTCTTGAGAACAGGGCCTTCCTCTTTGAAGACTCCTTTTGAGAAATGTCAATGGGCAGTAAACATAAAATAGGATCCATAGCGCCACCAATGACAACAAAAACAGGGCCAAAGCTAATCAGTCTCCTCCATAAAACACACGCTCTGTCTCTTTTTTCTGTCTCACACACAGTAGCAGCCCAATAAGATCTGTTGACTGAATGTAAGCAACAGAGTAGGAAGCAGCTGAAAAGAAAGAATTCCTGCTGTGTTCCCCCTTGTGCCTCCTTCACAGTCAAAAGGGTTCAAGGAAAGAATGTTTTATTACACATTGCTGTTCACGACTAGCAGTGCAAGTTTATTCTGCCTGGGGGTGCAGGCAGGACGAGTTTGGTCATCTCCATATGTTCTCAAAGTGAAATTCTTCCCTTTTTTCCCTTTCATTTTTCAGGCCTGGTCTAACTTAAAACAAGCCACACAGAGACACACATACACACAGGGTGAAGCAACACACTCTGCAAGTGAAGGTAGGTCTGGCATGTCGGAACCACCTCAACCGAATCTGAGGTTTCTCTACGTCTGCGTCATGTTGTCTTTCCTCCTCACCTGGTAGCCTGCTGGGTAACACCTGTAGCACCCAGGGTGGGTGCTGTCACCATGGCCATGAGCCTGCATTAACCTAAAGCTCCCAGAGTCTACTGCCTGCTGCCTGCTCAACCCCACAGGCCTTCTATCCAGTCAACGTCAAGGCACCCACCAGGTTTTCCCCGGAACAGAACAAAACCCCTCAAGGATTTTTAAAAAAGAAACTGAATTTGAGATTTGTCAAAACTGTTACAAATGCACTTTAAAGTTGTAAACCACAGTGAGACCCCTGGGGCTGCCTGGGACTAAGCTCATGTCCATAGCCCTAAAGTCAAACAGAACCTTCTATTTACAAACTGATCAGCCTCCTGAGGCTCAATCTAGCCAGTCATCTCTGAAAATAGATGAGGCTAGTCAACACTCTAGCCTGCTCTAACTATATGGTTATTTTTTTAAATAACAATCACCTTACAGGTAAATATAGTGCTTCACAGATTGTGCTTTTCTATGAACAATTTCATTTCGTATTCACACAAATCTATGAGGGAGAAGTGTAGAAATTATTATCCTCATTTTATGGAAGAATAAACAAAGGCTCAGAATTGCTAAATGACTTGCCCAAACAACCTAGCTAGTTAAATAGAGAAACCAAAATAAGACTTGGGTCTTGTTCAGCTCACCTTCAGAAAGAAGCCTCACCTTTTTAGCACCAATGAAGCATTTCCCCTATTCTTCCCTATACCGTCCATTCTTCTTTGGTGTAAGGAAGAAAATATTCTCTTTTATGCCCATAACTGAGGTATGGTTGATGCTCAGCAAATGATTTCTGAATAAATGAGCCTCTACATGTCACCCCAATACACCTTCATCCTTCTTGCTCTGGGCTGGGTTTAAGGGGGTTATGTGTGTCTAATATGAAATTTTGAGGAGTCAGAAAAACAGGAAGGAACGCAGATGGGTACGCTCCTTGTTTGCACAGAAATGCCATTTGAGCTTCTCAGACCTGACATCTGCGAGTTCCCTGAACCGTGCACTCTTTCGAACATGCAGGTCTGTCTGTAAAAGTTATGCCAACAGGCTGCCGTCCACCTCTCCGGCAACTCCAGTTATTCTTTAGTTTTACCTCTCTCAGGCTTCTCAGAAGTTTCCCCTCAGTTTTCCCTGTTTTAACTAGGTCACATGATGTTTTGTCAGAGACAGGGTTTGGGGTTTTTGTTTTGTTTTAAAATCAACTCGGTAGGCGGGGCAAGATGGCAGACTGGTGAGCTGTATGTTTTAGTTACTCCTCCAGGAAAGTAGGTAAAAAGCCAGGAACTGCGTGGACTGGACACCACAGAGCAATCTGTCTTTGGGCATACTTCATACAACACTCATGAAAACGTGGAACTGCTGAGATCAGCGAAATCTGTAAGTTTTTGCGGCCAGGGGACCCGCGCCCCTCCCTGCCAGGCTCAGTCCCGGGGGAGGAGGGGCTGTCAGCTCCAGGAAGGAGAAGGGAGAATTGCAGTGGCTGCTCTTACCGGAAACTCATTCTACTGATTCAAACTCCAACCATAGATAGACTGAGGCCAGACACCAGAGACTCTGAGAGCAGCCAGCCCAGCAGAGAGGAGACAGACATAGAAAAAAAACAACACGAAAAACTCCAAAATAAAAGCAGAGGATTTTTGGAGTTCTGGTGAACACAGAAAGGGGAAGGGCGGAGATCAGGCCTTGAGGCGCATATGCAAATCCCGAAGCAAGGCTGATCTCTCTGCCCTGGGCACTTTTCCTTAATGGCCCTGGTTGCTTTGTCTATTAGCATTTCAATAACCCATTAGATCTCTGAGGAGGGCCGTTTTTTTTTTTTTTTTTTTTTTTTTTTTTTTTTTTTTTTTTTTAAATCCTTTTTGCTTTTTCTAAAACAATTACTCTAAGAAGCTCAATACAGAAAGCTTCAAAGAATTGAAATTTGGGCACGTCAAGTCAAGAGCAGAACTAAGAGAGCTCTGAGACAAAAGGCAATAATCCAGTGGCTGAGAAAATTCACTAAACAACACAACTTCCCAAGAAAAGGGGGGTGTCCGCTCACAGCCACCATCCTGGTGGACAGGAAACACTCCTGCCCATCGCCAGCCCCATAGCCCAGAGCTGCACCAGACAACCCAGTGTGACGGAAGTGCTTCAAATAACAGGCACACACCACAAAACTGGGCGTGGACATTAGCCTTCCCTGCAACCTCAGCTGAATGTCCCAGAGCTGGGAAGGGGGAGCAGTGTGAATTAACAGAGCCCCATTCAGCCATCATTTGAGCAGACTGGGAGCCTCCCAACACAGCCCAGCAGCCCAGAACTGCCCTGGGGGGACGGCACTCACCTGCGACATAGCACAGTCATCCCTCAACAGAGGACCCGGGGTGCACAGCCTGGAAGAGGGGCCCACTTGCAAGTCTCAGGAGCCATACGCCAATACCAAAGACTTGTGGGTCAGTGGCAGAGACAAACTGTGGCAGGACTGAACTGAAGGATTAGACTATTGCAGTAGCTTTAAAACTCTAGGATCATCAGGGAGATTTGATTGTTAGGGCCACCCCCCCTCCCCGACTGCCCAGAAACACGCCCCACATACAGGGCAGGCAACACCAACTACACACGCAAGCTTGGTACACCAATTGGGCCCCACAAGACTCACTCCCCCACTCACCAAAAAGGCTAAGCAGGGGAGATCTGGCTTGTGGAGAACAGGTGTCTCGTGGACGCCACCTGCTGGTTAGTTAGAGAAAGTGTACTCCACGAAGCTGTAGATCTGATAAATTAGAGATAAGGACTTCAACTGGTCTACAAACCCTAAAAGAACCCTATCAAGTTCACCAAATGCCACGAGGCCAAAAACAACAGAAAATTATAAAGCATATGAAAAAACCAGACGATATGGATAACCCAAGCCCAAGCACCCAAATCAAAAGACCAGAAGAGACACACCTAGAGCAGCTACTCAAAGAACTAAAGATGAACAATGAGACCCTAGTACGGGATATGAAGGAAATCAAGAAGACCCTAGAAGAGCATAAAGAAGACATTGCAAGACTAAATAAAAAAATGGATGATCTTATGGAAATTAAAGAAACTGTTGACCAAATTAAAAAGATTCTGGACACTCATAGTACAAGACTAGAGGAAGTTGAACAACGAATCAGTGACCTGGAAGATGACAGAATGGAAAATGAAAACATAAAAGAAAGAATGGGGAAAAAAATTGAAAAACTCGAAATGGACCTCAGGGATATGATAGATAATATGAAACGTCCGAATATAAGACTCATTGGTGTCCCAGAAGGGGAAGAAAAGGGTAAAGGTCTAGGAAGAGTATTCAAAGAAATTGTTGGGGAAAACTTCCCAAATCTTCTAAACAACATAAATACACAAATCATAAATGCTCAGCGAACTCCAAATAGAATAAATCCAAAAAAACCCACTCCGAGACATATACTGATCACACTGTCAAACATAGAAGAGAAGGAGCAAGTTCTGAAAGCAGCAAGAGAAAAGCAATTCACCACATACAAAGGAAACAGCATAAGACTAAGTAGTGACTACTCAGCAGCCACCATGGAGGCAAGAAGGCAGTGGCACGATATATTTAAAATTCTGAGTGAGAGGAATTTCCAGCCAAGAATACTTTATCCAGCAAAGCTCTCCTTCAAATTTGAGGGAGAGCTTAAATTTTTCACAGACAAAGAAATGCTGAGAGAATTTGCTAACAAGAGACCTGCCCTACTGGAGATACTAAAGGGAGCCCTACAGACAGAGAAACAAAGACAGGACAGAGAGACTTGGAGAAAGGTTCAGTACTAAAGAGATTCGGTATGGGTACAATAAAGGATATTAATAGAGAGAGGGAAAAATATGGCAAACATAATCCAAAGGATAAGATGGCCGATTCAAGAAATGCCTTCACGGTTTTAACGTTGAATGTAAATGGATTAAACTCCCCAATTAAAAGATATAGATTCGCAGAATGGATCAAAAAAAATGAACCATCAATATGTTGCATACAAGAGACTCATCTTAGACACAGGGACACAAAGAAACTGAAAGTGAAAGGATGGAAAAAAATATTTCATGCAAGCTACAGCCAAAAGAAAGCAGGTGTAGCAATATTAATCTCAGATAAAATAGACTTCAAATGCAGGGATGTTTTGAGAGACAAAGAAGGCCACTACATACTAATAAAAGGGGCAATTCAGCAAGAAGAAATAACAATCGTAAATGTCTATGCACCCAATCAAGGTGCCACAAAATACATGAGAGAAACATTGGCAAAACTAAAGGAAGCAATTGATGTTTCCACAATAATTGTGGGAGACTTCAACACATCACTCTCTCCTATAGATAGATCAACCAGACAGAAGACCAATAAGGAAACTGAAAACCTAAACAATCTGATAAATGAATTAGATTTAACAGACATCTACAGGACATTACATCCCAAATCAACAGGATACACATACTTTTCTAGTGCTCACGGAACTTTCTCCAGAATAGATCATATGCTGGGACATAAAACAAGCCTCAATAAATTTAAAAAGATTGAAATTATTCAAAGCACATTCTCTGACCACAATGGAATACAATTAGAAGTCAATAACCATCAGAGACTTAGAAAATTCACAAATACCTGGAGGTTAAACAACACACTCCTAAACAATCAGTGGGTTAAAGAAGAAATAGCAAGAGAAATTGCTAAATATATAGAGACGAATGAAAATGAGAACACAACATACCAAAACCTATGGGATGCAGCAAAAGCAGTGCTAAGGGGGAAATTTATAGCACTAAACGCATATATTAAAAAGGAAGAAAGAGCCAAAATCAAAGAACTAATGGAACAACTGAAGAAGCTAGAAAATGAACAGCAAACCAATCCTAAACCAAGTACAAGAAAAGAAATAACAAGGATTAAAGCAGAAATAAATGACATAGAGAACAAAAAAACAATAGAAAGGATAAATATCACCAAAAGTTGGTTCTTTGAGAAGATCAACAAGATTGACAAGCCCCTAGCTAGACTGACAAAATCAAAAAGAGAGAAGACCCATATAAACAAAATAATGAATGAAAAAGGTGACATAACTGCAGATCCTGAAGAAATTAAAAAAATTATAAGAGGATATTATGAACAACTGTATGGCAACAAACTGGATAATGTAGAAGAAATGGACAATTTCCTGGAAACATATGAACAACCTAGACTGACCAGAGAAGAAATAGAAGACCTCAACCAACCCATCACAAGCAAAGAGATCCAATCAGTCATCAAAAATCTTCCCACAAATAAATGCCCAGGGCCAGATGGCTTCACAGGGGAATTCTACCAAACTTTCCAGAAAGAACTGACACCAATCTTACTCAAACTCTTTCAAAACATTGAAAAAAATGGAACACTACCTAATTCATTTTATGAAGCTAACATCAATCTAATACCAAAACCAGGCAAAGATGCTACAAAAAAGGAAAACTACCGGCCAATCTCCCTAATGAATATAGATGCAAAAATCCTCAACAAAATACTTGCAAATCGAATCCAAAGACACATTAAAAAAATCATACACCATGACCAAGTGGGGTTCATTCCAGGCATGCAAGGATGGTTCAACATAAGAAAAACAATCAATGTATTACAACACATTAAAAACTCGAAAGGGAAAAATCAATTGATCATCTCAATAGATGCTGAAAAAGCATTTGACAAAATCCAACATCCGTTTTTGATAAAAACACTTCAAAAGGTAGGAATTGAAGGAAACTTCCTTAACATGATAAAGAGCATATATGAAAAACCCACAGCCAGCATAGTACTCAATGGTGAGAGACTGAAAGCCTTCCCTCTAAGATCAGGAACAAGACAAGGATGCCCGCTGTCACCACTGTTATTCAACATTGTGCTGGAAGTGCTAGCCAGGGCAATCCGGCAAGACAAAGAAATAAAAGGCATCCAAATTGGAAAAGAAGAAGTAAAACTGTCATTGTTTGCAGATGATATGATCTTATATCTAGAAAACCCTGAGAAATCAACGATACACCTACTAGAGCTAATAAACAAATTTAGCAAAGTAGCGGGATACAAGATTAATGCACATAAGTCAGTAATGTTTCTATATGCTAGAAATGAACAAACTGAAGAGACACTCAAGAAAAAGATACCATTTTCAATAGCAACTAAAAAAATCAAGTACCTAGGAATAAACTTAACCAAAGATGTAAAAGACCTATACAAAGAAAACTACATAACTCTACTAAAAGAAATAGAAGGGGACCTTAAAAGATGGAAAAATATTCCATGTTCATGGATAGGAAGGCTAAATGTCATTAAGATGTCAATTCTACCCAAACTCATCTACAGATTCAATGCAATCCCAATCAAAATTCCAACAACCTACTTTGCAGACTTGGAAAAGCTAGTTATCAAATTTATTTGGAAAGGGAAGATGCCTCGAATTGCTAAAGACACTTTAAAAAAGAAAAACGAAGTGGGAGGACTTACACTCCCTGACTTTGAAGCTTATTATAAAGCCACAGTTGCCAAAACAGCATGGTACTGGCACAAAGATAGACATATAGATCAATGGAATCGAATTGAGAATTCAGAGATAGACCCTCAGATCTATGGCCGACTGATCTTTGATAAGGCCCCCAAAGTCACCCAACTGAGCCATAATGGTCTTTTCAACAAATGGGGCTGGGAGAGTTGGATATCCATATCCAAAAGAATGAAAGAGGACCCCTACCTCACCCCCTACACAAAAATTAACTCAAAATGGACCAAAGATCTCAATATAAAAGAAAGTACCATTAAACTCCTAGAAGATAATGTAGGAAAACATCTTCAAGACCTTGTATTAGGAGGCCACTTCCTAGACTTTACACCCAAAGCACAAGCAACAAAAGAGAAAATAGATAAATGGGAACTCCTCAAGCTTAGAAGTTTCTGCACCTCAAAGGAATTTCTCAAAAAGGTAAAGAGGCAGCCAACTCAATGGGAAAAAATTTTTGGAAACCATGTATCTGACAAAAGACTGATATCTTGCATATACAAAGAAATCCTACAACTCAATGACAATAGTACAGACAGCCCAATTATAAAATGGGCAAAAGATATGAAAAGACAGTTCTCTGAAGAGGAAATACAAATGGCCAAGAAACACATGAAAAAATGTTCAGCTTCACTAGCTATTAGAGAGATGCAAATTAAGACCACAATGAGATACCATCTAACACCGGTTAGAATGGCTGCCATTAAACAAACAGGAAACTACAAATGCTGGAGGGGATGTGGAGAAATTGGAACTCTTATTCATTGTTGGTGGGACTGTATAATGGTTCAGCCACTCTGGAAGTCAGTCTGGCAGTTCCTTAGAAAACTAGAGATAGAGCTACCATTCGATCCAGCGATTGCACTTCTCGGGATATACCCGGAAGATCGGAAAGCAGTGACACGAACAGATATCTGCACGCCAATGTTCATAGCAGCATTATTCACAATTGCCAAGAGATGGAAACAACCCAAATGTCCATCAACAGATGAGTGGATAAATAAAATGTGGTATATACACACGATGGAATACTACGCGGCAGTAAGAAGGAACGATCTGGTGAAACATATGACAACATGGATGAACCTTGAAGACATAATGCTGAGCGAAATAAGCCAGGCACAAAAAGAGAAATATTATATGCTACCACTAATGTGAACTTTGAAAAATGTAAAACAAATGGTTTATAATGTAGAATGTAGGGGAACTAGCAGTAGAGAGCAATTAAGGAAGGGGGAACAATAATCCAAGAAGAACAGATAAGCTATTTAACGTTCTGGGGATGCCCAGAAATAACTATGGTCTGTTAATTTCTGATGGATGTAGTAGGAACAAGTTCACTGAAATGTTGCTATAGTATGTAACTTTCTTGGGGTAAAGTAGGAACATGTTGGAAGTTAAGCAGTTATCTTAGGTTAGTTGTCTTTTTCTTACTCCCTTGCTATGGTCTCTTTGAAATGTTCTTTTATTGTATGTTTGTTTTCTTTTTAACTTTTTTTTTCATACAGTTGATTTGAAAAAAGAAGGGAAAGTTAAAAAAAAAAAAAAAAAAAGAAAAAAGACAAACAAGGAAAAAAAAAAAAAAAAAAAAACGATGTAGTGCCCCCTTGAGGAGCCTGTGGAGAATGCAGGGGTATTTGCCTACCCCACCTCCATGGTTGCTAACATGACCACAGACATAGGGGACTGGTGGTTTGATGGGTTGAGCCCTCTACCATAAGTTTTACCCTTGGGAAGACGGTTGCTGCAAAGGAGAGGCTAGGCCTCCCTGTATTTGTGCCTAAGAGTCTCCTCCTGAATGCCTCTTTGTTGCTCAGATGTGGCCCTCTCTCTCTGGCTAAGCCAACTTGAAAGGTGAAATCACTGCCCTCCCCCCTACGTGGGATCAGACACCCAGGGAAGTGAATCTCCCTGGCAACGTGGAATATGACTCCCGGGGAGGAATGTAGACCCGGCATCGTGGGATGGAGAACATCTTCTTGACCAAAAGGGGGATGTGAAAGGAAATGAAATAAGCTTCAGTGGCAGAGAGATTCCAAAACGAGCCGAGAGATCACTCTGGTGGGCACTCTTACGCACACTTTAGACAACCTTTTTTAGGTTCTAAAGAATTGGGGTAGCTGGTGGTGGATACCTGAAACTATTAAACTACAACCCAGAACCCATGAATCTCGAAGACAGTTGTATAAAAATGTAGCTTATGAGGGGTGACAGTGGGATTGGGAATGCCATAAGGACCAAACTCCACTTTGTCTAGTTTATGGATCGATGTGTAGAAAAGTAGGGGAAGCAAACAAACAGACAAAGGTACCTAGTGTTCTTTTTTACTTCAATTGCTCGTTTTCACTCTAATTATTATTCTTGTTATTTTTGTGTGTGTGCTAATGAAGGTGTCAGGGATTGATTTAGGTGATGAATGTACAACTATGTAATGGTACTGTAAACAATCGAAAGTACAATTTGTTTTGTATGACTGCGTGGTATGTGAATGTATCTCAATAAAATGATGATTAAAAAAAAAAAAAAAAAAATCAACTCACCATTCCCCAGCTCTTCCAGTGTGTCATTAGGCATTTGGCCCACTCCACTCCTCACCCAGGCTTCCATTCTCTCCCACACCCTGACTCCTGCAGGCTTCAAAGATGCTCAGTGACAAAAGAAACACCCTAGATTAAAAAACTAAAACCCTGCTGATAATGGGTTCCTCAGCTCTAGGATGGGTACCAGGTGCAACTCATTATTAAACTTGCTGCCAACAGAGAACATCCAAACCCACCTCCCTAACTCTGGTTATTTCCAGAAGTTTTAAAATCATGATATGTCACCACTACTCAGCACTCAGTAAGTACTGAATGAATGAATGAATGAATACTATTATCTTACAATATAAACTTGAGAGGTACTTTATCAAAGTTATACCAAAAATTTAAATTACTGGCCAAGCAAAGTGGCATATACAACAAATTAAAGTCATGCTTATTTGTCTTGTTACAATCATTTACACGTTATATTTGTTTACAAAATTTTTCTCAACTATTTTTATGGTTTTGTGCCACATGAGTAATATAATATGCAAGTACCTACAGTGCATAATGCTAGCACTCCATCATTCTGAAGATCAGACTCCTCAAAGTTGATTATTTCATTACACATTTTTGCTAGCAGATCAGCAATTTTTAAGTTTATTTTTTCCTAAATTCCTAAACTTCCTACATCTGAGTATTGATGAACTAAGTATTTTTGTCTCAGACTCCCTCATTCACCTCCTTTCCCACCGCTTTATTCCTAATATTTCAGTTTATAGTTCAGGTTACTGTGAAGCATGACTTAAAGCCAGCATTTATTTCCTGACTTCCAAAATGAAAAAGACTCATCAAAAAAAGAAAGAAAGAAAAAAAGAAAAAAGAAACGAAAAAGGAAGAAGTTTTAGTAACTATTTTTGGACCCCCTAAACAGTACTTATTTTTTCCATAGAAAGAGTTCCTCAACCTACTTTGAGGGAAAAGAAAAATGGCTTGAAAACATTGTATTCAAGGGTCTACCATAAGATGAGAAAAAATACAAAGGGCTAATAGTAAAAATGCTACAGTTGGGGTTTTTTTCCCCTACAATTAACCACCCTAGTTTTTAGAAAACAAGAAAAAACAAAAAAGACAGTTACATGTTTTGATGTTGGGTTATTGTTTTCACTGCTGTTGTCACTGCTGCTGCTGTTTGGTGATAACTTGGAAATGCTCCCCTTTAATGATTCCTCTACTGCTTTTTGCATCTCAGTTCTGCCCCCAGACCACAATGAAGCTGTTAGTCTGCGAACAGAGTTGCCACGGCTGGCAAAATCAAGGGTTTGTTTATACACCAGCCACAGCGCGGAGAAAACAAAGAGGACTAAATAACTGTTGTCTAACCTGTTTTTGTGTTTTCTCTGCTTATTCCTTCCCAAGCTCTTAACAAACAGGTAATGAGTGGTTAAACATTTGGGGCCACTTACTCATCTTGCCTTGCAGTCACAGGGCTGGTCCAAGCGGAGCAGTCAGTAACTTCAAAGGACAGCCCAAGTTTGGGTCAGCCTCACAGAGGACAGAGCCCAGGCTAAAGGGCTCCCTTATAAAACTCGAGGAGACAATTACATCATGCCCTGTCCCTGGTTACCTGAGCCACACTTTGCACATACACTAACTATTATTCCTAAGTCACAAGCTAAAAGGGTCCTTTACTTTGCCACCATTTGTCTCCCTTGGGGAAAAGAAACAGAAGACAGATCTGAGTGCTGGCCCTCCCACTTACCAACTGTCTGTCTCTCTCTCTCTCTCTCTCTTTCTCTCTCTCTCTCTCTTTCCCCTTACAAAAGCTACTTAGAAAAGTCATGTTTCTAGAGCTGCTTGGCCAAAGGTGAACACATGGAATGAAACCGAGAATTCCAAAAAATATTTCCAGTTTCTTTTCTTCACTTTCATACGACAGCAAGCTTAGCCCACAGATACCTTGCAAATTTTAACGTCAAATACATTTCAAAATATGAAATAAGCCATCTATGTCGTTTACAAACATCTGAAATCCTATTTATTAGGTAGAGCTGCTGCCTTCACTATAGTCACATTTTCCCAGGGACTGTAGCTTCCGGTGTACTGAAAACCATAATTTTTAAATTATTTTATATCTTTGGCCATTTCTCCTTCAGATTGCTTCTTAAGCCTCTTATCATTTTTGCCAGTCAAAATTTATGCTTTCTTCTTTAACTATCACTGTTTTAAATGTTCTTTACTACAGGAAATTCTGAGCCTAACTTTAGTTAGAAAGTTTAGTTTAGTTAGAATGTTTACGCATGTAAACTTTCCATCTCATCATGATGTGTTCTTTTGGTTTCATTCAGCACAAGTCTTTTCTAAGAGACCACTTTCAAAGGCCCTCATGCACATCTGTTTCCAATTTAAGAGCATCTCTTCACACATACGTAAAACATGACAAGTTTCAGTAATGTGTCCAAAGTCTCTCTAAGCTGGAAAGAGCTGATCTACCAGCGAGTCCAGACCTTGTACCAACAAAACCATCTCCTCATAGGCTCTGCCTCACCAGTGCAGCAACTGGAGATCCTTCTTGCTCAGTGTCCAACACCACTTTTCTTCCTTTAAGTCTACTTTGATAAGCATGCAGTTTTACACTCAAATTCTCACCTGTTCATTCTGTTATTCATATCTTTTATTTTCTTTTATCTCAAGATAGAATTAGACAATACACTGTCTAGTTGTCAAAATGCTCAAAGCGCTTTGCCATGTTTTATTTCAGTGATTTTCTCAGAATCAACGTAAGAACAATGGGGGCCTGGAATTTCAACCATTCTTTATGAAAGAAGATGTTTAATATTTAAAATATCAAAAAGTATGCAATTGGCTCAAGATCTTACAGGTATGGTAGTATCAGAAAATAAGTACCAGCTTTCAGACTCTAGTAGATACGGTTAATTCTTCATACTGCTCTGTCTCATAAATGTATGGTAAACATATATGGAACTTGAACCACTTAAAGATGGGGGAGGGTGAGAGAAAGTAGAGAAAGAGAAAAAAAGTAATGAACAGTAAGCTATTTCACTAGAAAATTTCTTCTATGCTTGACTAGACCCCCCATTTAACTCACTTAGGAAGAAGAATGAAAATGTAAGATAGACCCTTCTAACAACCCCTGCCCCATATTACTGACTAACACTTTTGTGTGACCCTAATCTGTTTTAGTATAGTCATGTTCTCTAATTGTAAACAGAGTGCCCATGCTATCTTAAACATCCTGACACTAAATATTACTTTATGCATACTCACTCATCTGTCATGGGGTCCCATTCTAAGCCAAATAAAATATCCTATTAAGCAATGTTTGCTCTGCCATTCTGTTATTTGGAAATTTTTACTGTTTTTAGTTTTTCACTGTTGTAGATAATGCTGCTATGGAAAACTTCATTCTTTACATTTATCGGAGTTTTTTTTTTTTTTAATGGTTTTCAGGTTATGAAGAGGATTTAGCTCTTTTCAATTATTGCAAGATTGTTCTCTTGATATACAGCATCCATTTACAGAAACATCAGTCAAGTGTAAGTGAAGATGTTTTCCCACATTTTGATCAATACTGGGCTTAAAACTTTTATTTACTTTTTCAATCCTAGTCTTTTAGGCACACAACGTCACCTTAAGGTTGACTTAGTGTATGTTCCTTTAACTTCTAACTAGGGTACCATACTTTTCAGAGTGATAATTTATGATCTGTGTCTCATTCTGTATAAACTTTCTTCTTCACTACTTACACTGCCTCTTTTAAGCACTGAATCATGTCATAGGTAGGCGAAGGGGTCAAAAATAGCTGCTTAACCATAACTAACAATACAACTAACTGTTGAGTACAAAAAAACAGAATTCTCTACTCAAAGAGAATGGGGGACTAGTGGGATATAGTTAGCCTTCTGGAAATGAGTAACAATCAATCATAAATACTTGTTAAACACACACACACACACACACACACATATGCACATGAAAACAAAACTGACCTGCTCAAAGAGAAAAAGCCCTTTCCCTCCTTCCTTCCCACATGTTCCACCATTCCCCTCTTTACCTCACTCCTTCCAGACAAACACCAATTTCTCCATTTTTGTCAATGGCAGGACTGTTCACCCAGTCATCCAAGGTCACAATCTCAAGTCTTCTTTGAATGCTCCCTCTTTCATCCAAATGGTTATTTCTCCCTTCCAAAACACCTCTTCCTTTCCACCACCACTGTCCATCATTGGACCTTCCTCATTTACGCCCAAGACTAATGCATTTCCCAACAAACTCATTGTCTTGCTTCCAGTGTTTGCCCCTCTAGTCTATCCAGATAAACTTTCCATAGCATAGCTCTGACCCTGTCTCTCCCATGCACAGAATTCTGAGGTTTTATGTGCTGCCAAACTATATCCAAATTGGTTCCAACCAAGAAACCACATTTCCAAGAGCACTTTATCTGTACCTCTCTTAGGTATTTATAAGTTTCTAGAGTAAGGGAGTTTGCCTTATCATCTTTATATCATCAGAGTGCTTAGCAAGATTCTAAGTGTACTCAAAAAACTAATTTTAATTAGAGTTATTTGTGAACTCATTTCATAGTATGGATTCAAAGTTAAAGTTCTTAAAAATAGTGTCTTAATTACATCTCCCAGGGCTTAGTGTCTTCTACATGGTAGATTTTCTGCAAATAATTATTTAATAAATGAGCTAAGGAACTGATAGCTCTTAATTCCAACCTGGATCTACTGTGCTCTGGAATAAGTCACCTAGAAATCTACTAGAATTTAAAATATTAACTAAAAGGGGATAATAATATTCAGACTATTCCTATAAATTAGTCATCAAAAATAAATTACTGTAAATAAAAAATGAATAATAGACCTCTAGGTTAAGTTCTACTATCAAATCATACCTGAGATCGACAGCACCAAAGATACAGACGTGCCTCAGGAAGAAATTTGACCAAGAGACTAATCCATATACTTCCTAAAGAAACTGTACCTCTTAGAAATCTGTTCCTTCCAAGATTTTTACCGTAAGTAAGGCTCAGTTTACTTGACCAGATTGTGACCAAAAATAATAAGAAACGGAACTTCCCTTTGAAAATCAGCTACACATTCTTTTAATCGCAGCATGATTTAACAGATGCTGCCTAGACTAACAGAGAATTAATTCCAAGTTCATGTGCTCTCTTTCTTTAATTAGCTTCATGACCTTCAGCAAGTCACTTCACCCTCAGGGTCTCTGTTTCTTCACCTGGGAAAGACAGTGTTTGGCTCTGATCTTTAAGATTCCATCCAGCTCTAGAATTCAATGATTTATGAGTATTAAAAATGAGCTTTTTATTGATACTCACAACAACAGGAATGAATTTCAAATGCATTATGGTAAGTGAAAGAAGCCAGACTCAGAAGGCTACATCCTCTATGATTTCCTTCACATGACATTCTGGAAAAGGCAAATCTATAAGAGTGGAGAGAAGATCAGGGTTGCCAGAGATTAAAGGTGGGGGGGTGAGGAGGAGTGTGAACTGCAGTGACACAACTATTTCGCATCTTGATTGTGATGATAGTTACACAACTCTGCATTTGCCAAAATTCACAGAACTGTACACCAAAAAGTGAATTTTACTGTATGTGAAAAAATAAGTTATTTTCTCTTGTATGTGCTTCTTTCAAAGAAAATTATTTAACGCATTATTTCTTCAAATCCATTGCAATTTCTAACCACACAAATGCTGGACAGTTCCCCCACCCCAACCCAGCCCCCAAAAAGTCAACATTGACTTTCTGTATTTGCTATCGCTTTGTTCTAAGATTAATGAACTGTTTGTATCCAAATAATGTGCTGCCTGTTTTTGTGGTGTTGCTGTTGTTTTTAATCTTTAGTCAGACATTGTACAGAATCCTATCTGGGTAGCTTTATTTTCCAGTATGGTACATCTAACAATGGAAAAGTGAAATGAACCCAAAAAGAACATGATTCAAGGGCCCTGCAATGGCCTTCATGGAATGTTAAAATATTGTTATTACTTTTGTGATTCATACTAAAGATATGAGATACAGAACACGAATAATAACAACACTGCAGTAACAACAGCTATTATTTATTTAATGGATCCTGCTCATAACAATCTTGAAATGGGTTCTGCTGTTATCACCATGTGACAGTTTAGAAACTAAGAGATCAAACAATTTTCTCAAGGCCACACAGCTAGTAGGTGGTCGAGTCAGAACTGAAACCCAGATAGTCTGACTCTTTACCACAGAGCTAAGATCCTATGTAGAAAAGCTTTATTTAAAGGAAGAATGTATTTATCTTCCTGAAAAGTCTGTAGCTACCACTATGTGTTTCTGCAAACTCTTACCTAGGCTTTCTTCAGAAACTGGACAGAAGGCCTTTGCTAATTTGGACAAGCCAGCATCTCCATCTCTGCCTGGTGATTCCATGAAGAAGTCTGCATAGTCAAAAGCCTTACATACTACTTTTCACAGCGCGGCACAGCTGTATTTTCTATTACACCCTCATCATTGACAGCAAAGCTGGCTTCTGCACAAGCAGTTCCTAAGGCCTTCCAAGACTTGCTAAGAGGAAAGCTGAGCTCTTACTAGCCACAAGTAAGAATCTACCTTTTCCTTTAATCATTTGTGCTGTTTATATTTATGTTTTGGGTATCTGGGTGGAAATAGGTCCTAAAGCAGACAAATGCCTGCTCCTGAAGTGACCAGTTCCCTGTACAAGGCAAAGGAAACTGGTCAGAACCATCTAAACCAGAGGGGGTGGTTAATAAAAAATGATTGTGCTGCCTAGACTGCTGGAAACCAAACAAAAACTACTTGGAAGGTAGTTAGATACTGAGAAATTTGAATGTAGTAGAAAGGCAGATTACATTAGAGAAAGGGCTCTCAACTAGTTCATGGGTTTGTTTAGTCTGCTTATCTCCATTCCAAGCTAAGCATCTTAATGGTTGTTTATGACCAAACAGGGTTCAATGGCCTTTCAAAAAAGAGTAGTGCAAGCCTAGCTCAGCCTACACCTCCCCCCAGTTGGGACACTTCCCCCCCACACACACACTCCCCCTTGAGAGAGTAAAACAGAACATAGTTTTACTTATATCTCCTATCTGTCTTTTAAAGCCAGACTGTAATGTCCAAAAAAGCCAGGTAAGGCACCACCTCTCTTTGTTCGTCGCTATATCCTGACCACCTGGCTAAACAGAAAATTTTTAAAATAAAAACTTAAAAACAAAAAAAGTCAGAAGGTTAATGTATTGCCTGGAGAAAAGATGGCAACTTAGCTGAGTTTAGGTCCCAGGTATTCCTGCTGTAGACACCAGAACTTTCTCACTGAGAGTCAGTAAAACAGCCCCCCACCCCCACCCCCGCAGGTGAGCTTTTACAAAATCTTCAAACCAAATACCAGTCTATCAGAACCAAGGATACAAAAACCCAAATTTTGAATCCAATCGGGGGCTGTGGGAGGAGGCAGTCAACAAAGCAATCCTCCAGGCCACCTACTCCCACTCCTCAAAGCAGAATCAGATGAGAAACCGAGTGAGCATGTTAACCGAGAAGCCCTCTTCCAATTAATGTGTTATTGCTCCTTTAAAACCGAGAACAAACGGCCCGCTGCTCGAGCTCCCGGAGGCTGCAGAGCAGTAATTGTCACTTAGGCACTTAACTCCCCGCCGCACTGCTCACTCACTCGTCGTGGTGTAGCTCTCAGCCAATTACTGCTGTCATTTGCGTTTCAATGTGTGCCGTCAGGGGCCCGGCCCAGTCGGCAGCGGAACAGGAAACACCAGGATGGGAGACAACCGGCTTCCAGGGGCTGGCGGAGCCCCACTCCTCGCCGGAGCTCGGTGGGAGCGGAGGAGGCCCTTAACCCAGTTGTAAAAGGATCTTGACTACTCTCCGTTTTTGTTCTGTGCCTGGGTCGACACTGAGACAACCGAAAAGACGAAACTCTGACCACTAAGCCCCAAGTCGATAATAATGGTGGTGATATTAAAGCAATAGAAAAGATGCTTAGTGTGACAGCAGAAAAGAGAAGAAGGGGATGTAGCAGGATAATTGCAATATATTAGTGTGATATCAAGGCAGACACTGTCTCCAAATGTGATGACAGGAAAACCAGAATTCAGATCTCACTGCTCTTTTGTGCACTTAGATTTCCATGCAGGGCGTTTATTCATCTATAACTTGGCCCTAAAGTTGAATGTGAATTTTCTGAGTTGAAGTCCTGTGTTGAAATACCTAAAAATTACATTTGCATTATATTGTCATCACTATAGGTTTGTGGTAAACTTTGCACTTATTCAGAAAATTTTATTTTAAAAGATTGATACTTTAAAAGCATAACCAGATGTGAATTTAATAATTAAATCAGGAAAAAAAAAAGCTTTGCCAGAGTGTGTGTCTTGAATTTTAAGTTCTGAAATGATGTCCTTTCTGGCTGCTAGGTAGATCCTAACCACAAAAGTAGCCTTGCTTTTTTCAACTATTTCCTGGATCAAATCTATACCACCATGCACTTCATTAGGAGTTTTATCCCAGAAGGTTTAAACTGCCTTTGTTTGTAGAGGGAGTATCTTAGTTGAAATGTATTAATCTAGTCTGAGACATCCTTTCAATTGCACTTGGTCTATTTTAAAGGGGATATAAAAACACATGTTTTAAACCCGGAACATGAGAGGAAACGGGGAAAGCAAAAGGGGAGACGAACAGACTGGGTCTCTTACGACTGCAGTCCTGCCTGGTGCACGACAGTTGAGAGCAACCGGGAAAGCAGAGTGTGCCAAGGTAGGGGCAGAATACCAGCTAGCTGGGTGGTAAGCAATCTCTGGGTTGTCAGTCTCTTAGTTTTTCCAGCTGAACAGCAGTGAGGTTGTCCTGCTCAGCCTGCAATAAGCATCAAGCGCCTGTGGCATTCCATCCTCTGAAGCCCCAGCAACCGCAGGAGGAGGACAGACAACTGAGGTCAAGCCGAAAGAGACCTCATCTAGCTGGATCTCCGTAGCCTGGTCTCTGGGTTTAAAATAAGAGTCTTTAACTTCTCTACCAATAAGTATAGCTGAGTCAGATGACGTGACGGAGGCCATCAGTTCTATTTGCTGGAAAGGTCCATTTACACCAGGAATTGATGGAGGTAAGAAGGAATTTGGGAGGGGGAAATGGGGAGGGGCTCTCAGAGATGAACCTGTCTTCCCACTGTGTGCACAGAGGTCTGAAATAGCTGTGAGGTGCCACAGTAATTGTATACATCATTTTGGGCTGTGCAAAGAAGAGCTGGCCTAGCTATAGTTAATTGCTGCCCGCAGGCTATATACTCCACACTGATCTCCAGAGAGGGGACAAAGAAAAATCAAACAAGTAAAATCAAGCTAACTAGCAGCCAGCCAATGCTGTGCACTGCTAACGCTGACCAGCCACACACAAGGAGACTTGGATTTGTCCTCACTCATCTTCTCTAGGGCTTTCGAGTTAAGAAAACCTTAAACCTTGGAACCAGTTTGCTCATTTCTTTCTCATTTCAGTCATCACCCTAACCCATCTCTGATGAAGAGACAGCACTTCAAAAGCTGGAGAGTAGTTCCTAAGATAGCTGTGGCCGGAGTGTGAACTTCCTAATTAACGACCTCCACAAAAGTAACTTTCTCTTCCTTTCAGCTCCCTGCTTTTTAAAATGCTGTTTCAGCTCAACAAACTGAATATCTCCCCCCCCCCATCTTCTCCCTCTGCCCCCCCTCCCCCCAGCAGATCAATAGCTGGCTTTCTGGTTGGTGATGTGTGCAATGAGCTTTCTTTTTCTTTTGTCTCAATGTCAAAGATACTTTATGGAGAAACAAGTTTCTCTTCTCCCTCCTTCCCTCCACTGTGAGTGGCAGCACACTGCAGTTTTGGAAGCCTGCCACCCATTGCAAAGAATAAAACCCAGGCCAATCAGCAGGTCATATCTGGGCCCAGGTCTACAGAGCTGACTTACAGGCTGGGCCAGTGCTACCAATTGCCCCAAGGGCCGCCTTGGCCCCTGCAGCCTTGGCTAGGATCCCTGCCTCTTCCTCAAACATCAGAGTACCCCGCAGTTAAGGTGTTTCAAACCTATCTCTACTCTATTTTGTCAGATTCAGTTTCGATTGAATGGGTAGAACCTATGCTCCCACCTTATCCTTTCCTAGCAATCTATTCCCTCTCCCCAACTCTCACAGAGCAAATCAATGTAACCACCAACTGTAGATTCTCTGATATCCTACCATGAGCTGAGCCTGGACCACTAGTGCTTCCCTGGACATCTCCAGAGACATACCGAACATGCATATCTAAAGCTGAATATGTTATCTTCGTCTTCAAGGTGACCCTTCCCCATTTGTGGCACTGCCCTGCACTCGGTGTTGGAGTGATGGTTTACTGCTCCTTCTCATTTCCTTCATCTAGCTGCAAGCCTCACAAATTTTACTTCATGCACATTTCTCAAATCTAGCTCTCAGCATCCAGAGAAACAACCACTGTCCTAGTTCAACCCAAATCCACTCTCCTCCCTGCCCTCTCTCCCCCAACCCCTAGGAGGGAGCCACTACAGAAATCTAACTCTGTCATCCAGTGTCACCGCCCCACCATTCAAGCTCCTCAGCAGGATATGACAAACTCCATGCTCCTCTGCACAGTCTTCACACACCTGCCTGCATCAGCACCCAAACTGGATGCTTCCTGCTTCTGAATGGCTCCTCCCACCCCCTCACCCAACTACAACTATGACTCTGATCAGGCATCATCTTTTTTTGACACTCCCCCCCCCCACTCACCTCCAGACTAGGCTAATTGCCTCTCCTGTGGGTTCCCATAATGCTCACGCACATCTGCCACTGTTTCCAGTTCCCTGAGGGCAGGGACAGTGTGATATTTTTCTTTGTAGTCTCAGCAAGTGGTTATCCACAGTTGGAATCTGCTACACATAGTGGGCTCTTAGGATTGGGATGCAACATTTGTACTTCAGATTACTGACTAAAGCCATCTATTACTTACCACAGAGCAATCAATACCTTAGGAGACTGAATTAGATCCGTTTAGGTGTTATGTATTGGAGGAGGACAGACTCCTAGACACCAAGGATTTTGTCAGTCTAGCATATTTTGTCTCACAATTTAGGTACTTCTGCCTCAGGATACTTAATGTGATGGGGTTGAAGAAGATGACGTTGACAATGACGTCAATCATGACAGGAAGCTCAAGATGATTAGACATCCCTTTATTCTCTGAGGCTGTGTAACTGCTTAAAACAGTCCATGATGAGTCACAGAATGACAGCTCACTTATCTTGAAACCTTAACTAACCAGAAAATAGCCTGGAACCTCAGTCAAACAGGCTTCTGAGAAGCCAGCATACATATTAGAAAGTCCATGCACAAAAGCTCAAAGAGATAACTTGTGATAGGGTCATCTAGTCTACACTCAGATCCTATTTGTTCTTGTTTTAAATCTACCCCTGATAATCTGCATGATCTCATCCCCCAGTCACAGCAAATTAGACCTAAGTATTAGAAGAGGTGACGTGAAAGAGGCTTCTCGGGACCGACACGGTGGTAGCAGTACAAGTGCTAACCATGTGCAAAATCGGAGATAGACTTTAAAAGAATGCAAAGTACACAGGCGTCTGGGGACATTTCATGTTTAGGGACAAGAAGTTCTATACAAATTAACAAAACTTAATGACACCACTGCACAGGAAGGATACAATATTAACCCTCAAAATGGTGCCTGGAATAGCAAGAGAGCTGAATACTGTCCACTATTCTCTACTTAAGAAAAGGAAGCACAGAATATTTTAAGTAAGATTTCTATCAAAAATGGTTCTTCAAAAAAATTTCTAGCACTTACTGGAGTAGCTTTTGTTTATCTGGATATTTTACTACTGAGATACCTGACAAATGAGCTATTTATGATAAACTTCATCAAATATGGAACTGTTGGGTAACCACTATCATAAGCCTTGTGATAAGCCAAGAATGTACAGCCTAACACAACACCCTGGAGAATTCATTTGTTCATGCAGTTTTATTTTAAAACACTGTGAAACAGGAAACCCTACCTGCCAAAAGACTGCCAAATAGAGCAGGTCCCACAACTCCCCATCCATGCAAAATACTGATGGACTAAGATATAAATTCAGGTCACAAAAGCACAAGAGATGAATCTATTTCAAGGCAGTTTCCACTTCTGAAATAATTTTTTTTCAGTGAACCTCTGTTCTCTGTCTTTCTCTACTTCTCTCCTTCCCTCTCTCTCCCTGACTTATCTCAGACCCTTCAAATACATCGGAGCTGCTTAGATGAGGGGTTGTGTTCACTTCATTACAGAATTACAGTTACATGGCCATCATTTCCTTAGAGGTTTAACAGGGCAAACCCAGGTAAATCCAAAGAAGGGGAGGGCAAGAGATACTTGGTTAGCTTTCACAAAAGTTAGGAGTCTTATAATGGGATTAAAAGAAAACGGTGTTGGATCAGAGACGTTAAAGGAAGAACTCTTTCACAAAGAGGATATTGCAAGAAGGAATATATCAAGAGGAAAGGATGGAGGGTGGCTAGAAGAAAGAAATCAGTTAATCCTATGAACAATACCTAAGAGTTAAGAGGAGAGAGTGATGGGGGAAAATCTAAAGTTGGCCACTCATCTGACCATTCCTGCAAAACTGGAAATTTCACAATTGCATCCTCTAGCATATTGTTTCTTTCTTTCCTGGTGGCAAGAAGGAAGTGAATATTTTTTAAAAGATGGGAGAAGTTACCACAATATTCCCAATATTGTGTTTCCACTGAATGTCTCCAAACTAGCATAGAAAGCATTAACCAGCTATCACTGATTGGGTGTTTTGCAAACCTTGTCTTGAAAACAACACTGTTATGTAAAGCTACAAACCTTCAAAAACCTTCAAATCCACCATATTTTTTTTCCTCCAGAATAGCACTGACATAATAGTGGATTAGAGAGAAATCAACACCAGTAATTCACTTATTCAACAAACATTTACTGAGCACCTATTATATGCTCAGCCAGGAGCTTCTTCAGTTCTCACGTTTTCATATTGGGAGAAATTCTATTTTGCATGTGTGTGTTGATTTAAACCCAAGCAGTATTCCAATTAAAAATGTAATAGTGCAGTAGACTCAAAAGGGCACAGGTTTAGAGCTAAACAAATCTAGGTTTGAATTGGAGCTCTATTATATATGTGCTGCTGGTCCTTGGGCAAGTTACTTACCTTTGCTAGTCACTGATTTATTTGTCTGTTTAATGGAGGACTAAGTTTCATTGTTTTTGTGAAGACTAAATGAGTTATCAGATGTAAAGTAAAGCACCTAACAGAACCTGGCACATGGCATTTAAGCAATCATTCATTCAGAAAATATTTACTTAGCACTTACTATATGCCAGGCTCTCTTCTAAGCATGGAGCCTCAGCAACCAAAAAAAGGAGCAAGATTCCTCTTCCCTCCTTACCTTTCATATATCATCACCAGGACTTGTCAAGGGCTCTGAAAACCTGTGAAAATGAAACCAAGTGGATGCTGTACCTATCTTCCAAATGCCATTACTTTCAATATCTTGTTGTGATTTGCATCTAGGATTGCATTTTCGGGTGAGATTTAGCCTGCAGCCATGAGTCCTGAGCTCTTGAGCACAAAGGTCCTGTGGCTACTGGTGCTTGTTTACCTGGAAACCAAAAGCCAAGGGCTGGAACAACCCACACTCCAGTCTCCAAGGTTTGGGAAGAAATAGAACTTAAAAGACATGTCATACCTCTTGCCATTTTGCTCTTAAAATCAGAAAGGTGACTTACTTTGTGGGGGAGGGGAAAAGCAGGTCTTAAAACGTAGGTCTAAGTAGAGGAAGTTTCCAAATACACTGCTATAATATTTCTCTTACTGTCCTTTGATTCACTTTTAGTTTTCCTCCCCAGCCCTTCCCAGTCTTCTCTAAAGTCTTGGTCAGTTCCATGCATGGCACAATAGATCCTTTGTTCACAAGATTCTAATGTGCAATAAAACCTGCTACTAGGCCAAGAATAATTTATGAACAAAAAATAAGGACAGTATTAGAAAAATTGACAAGAATTGTGTATTTTAGAGTATTCAATTATCTGTAACATTTAAGTTGATGGAATTGATAAATTAAGACACTAGCTGAAAACCTGAAGTGTTCTCAAATTATACTCAGGTTGGAAGTAGGTGATTGATATACACATACACACTCACACACAACTCAGGAGTAAAACATTTTTAAAAGCCTTAAAGTTCTGTATTCAGTACTTTGTTCCTGGCACAGCCATCCATTTAGTCTCACAAGTAAGGAATTTTCAGTTATTTTCAACTGAAGTGAGGCAATGAGAATTTGTGAAAAATTGTACATATTTTCTAGCCAAATGTACCCAGTTTCGAATCTCAAACCTACTCACATGTAGTTTTCCAATATCAAGCAGTTTCTTCAATGTCTTTAAGTCTCAGTGATTTAATCCATAAAATGGGTTTTCAGAAGGAATAAATGAAAGGATATAAGTAGACTGGACACATTAGGCATTCAGAAAAAGTTGTTTCACCAATCTTCCCCCATAACCCACCCACCCACCTCAAAGGCACCCCCCATAATAAACGTTTTCTTCCTTTCCATTGTCTAGTTACTGCTGTCCTAGACTACTGCTCCCTAACTGGTTTCTCTGCCTGTCATCTGCTATTCCTGCAATCCATGCAAAACCCCACTATTGGAAATGGAATTCAAAATCAGAAATTTGAGCATGGCATTCTCTGCCACAGATCTTTCAATGGTTATTACATTCAGAACAATATCCAAATCTGCATTCTGAACAAAGTCCACATGCCCCCAACCCATCTGTTCAGCCTTGCCTTCCTTGACCACCCCATCTCTGTCCTGTGCCACAAGCACAACCAAGGCCCCATGTTTCAGACACCGAGTCATTGTTTGCAGAACATACCATCTGCTCTGGTGCATTTATGCTTTGTGCCCCTCTTCCTGGGATGCCATCCCCACTCTGCCCCCTCCCATCTGTAGAGACCACCTCATTGTCACGGCTCAGCTCAAATGCCCCTTCCTCCTGGAGACCCTCCCTGATTTCACTGGCTGGCTCTCTCAGTGTTCCATTCACATGTTGATTATACCTTTTTCAATTTACTACTTCAGCTTTGTGTTCTACAGTTCTTCCTATTTATAATGGTCCTCCCCAATGGATCATTACTTCCTCCGTGATAGAGACCAAGTTTTATTTATTTAAAAAAAAAAATAACTCTGAAAGTTTCTCATTGCTTTCATGAAGAAGATAGAACCAAACAGATGATTTGTTGAACTGAAAAGATAGAATATGGGTAGAAAAAACTCTGAAAAGTGCCTTTGGGAACGGAGGCATTTCTTAGTGGAGAAAAAAAGTATACTGTAAAGTCAAAATGAGGCAAGACATTCCCAAAGCACTCATATTAATGCCCTGGAAATGAAGTTTTATATGTATTAAAAAAAAAAAAAGATTTAAAAAAACCCCAGCAAGTCACAGAAGTATACACCATCCGTGGTGGATTAAAGATGGCCACAAATTCTTTGATCCTTCTCCCATCAGCAGATGAATCTATTTTCCCTCTTTGAATATGAGTTGCCTGTGACTACTCTGACCAATAAAGTAGGAAGTGGCACTATGCCATTTCCAGTCCTGGCATTGAATATGACTAACAGCTTTGACTTTGGTCCCTTGGAACTGAGCCTCCCCATAAGAAATCCAGTACCAAAATGGAGAAATCTACGTGGAGAAACCTGAGTCTACATGGAGAGGCAGGGAGACTCAGGAGAGCTCAGAGGTGACTGAAGCCCACTTGGACCCTTTAGGCCTTGCCAGCCATTGACTGAATACCACTTACTGACCCTAGTCAGTGCCATGTGAAATAGAGGAATCAGCCAGCTGAATCCTAATCAAACTCACGATCAACAAAATCATGAGATATAATTAAACGGCAGTTGTTTAAAGCCACCAAGTTTTGGTGTGGTTTTCTAGGCCAGCTATAGGTAACAGGAACACCATCTTAATCATTTTTGGCTCAGCATTCTACCCTCCCTAATAGGATACTTTTCCTCCAAGTGAACACATCTCTTATTTGTCAACAGAAGTTTGGGGGGGAGGGAGTACTGAATTTATCTTGAAGAAAATATATTGCAACCCCAGCTCTCCTAGAGACTGGTAGATCTCTCATCTCTCCAACTAGACTATCAGCTCCCTGAAGGCAGTACCCATATCATACACTGCACCTTTACACCACAGGGCGCAGCACACGGTGGGTGCTCAATACCATTTGTTTGATTAATTTATTGACTGCCGCTTAGTAAAGAGCATTGAACCAGAAGACCTGGAGGGACAGGGATAAGCTCTGTTTCTTACTTTGAGAAGGGAAAGAACACTCACCCACTCGTAGTTGGATAAATGTAGCTAATAGATAACCGCAGAACAACCAGGTGTAGTAGTAAAGGAAGCCATTCCACTCCTGTGGGGAAGAAATCTTTGTGCTTTCATTTTTCTAGCTATCAAATGGGGAGACTCATATCTGATACTTCCAAGTTCAGTGTAAGTTATAAGTGAAATGAGTTTACACCTTCAGTTCCTTGGCCAAAGGGTACCAGGTAAACTCAAGCTACTATTGTTATTTTACAAGTATGTGATTCTAGCACATAAAATGACCTGAATTAGTAGATGCAATTTCATGTGCAGGGTTGGTTGAGCACTTTGTTTGACATTTGCCATATTTCCTCTTTTTGGTATTTAAGGGATAGCAAATACAATGACACTAAAATGAATGGAAAATTCAACTAACCTGTGAAGGAGCATGTGCTGGAACCAGAAACACATCATCTGTGCCGTAAGTCTGATCTTCAACAAAACATCAGCTAAGCAAAATGTGGTAAAAACTCCATAGTTTCATGTACAATAACTTGTGTTGTTTGAGTTATAATGCTAACCACACAGTAAAAGGCCCAGGCTATTAAAAAATGAACAGTAACCTGTTCTGGTGTACCCAAATTCCTCCATTTGTAAGATGGCATCTACTAGGACACTATGCCGATTATTATAATAAGGACCAACTCATTATTCTCCTACAACCACCATATAAAGTTGGAACGATTTCTAACCCCACCTTAAAAGGTGGGAAACTGATACCTAGAAAGATTTCCTAACTCGTTCAAAATCACGAAGCTGGTAAAAGGTGGGGCTGGGATGCGCACCCTGGCAGTGTGCTCCTGCCGCTTTCCTGTCATCCTTCCGATCCCCGTCTGTGGTGCTTCACCGTCCCAAGACGGACTCACTCTGTGTCCACAGAAAATTCCCTCGCCACCGATTACAATTACAATTACCCATTATGCAAAGTTAAGGGAATGAACGCTAGAGTACGGAAGTAAAGGAGAGAAAGGAGGCGGAAACGGTGCGAAGGCAAGCGTAAATCCAGAAAAACCGACTCTTAGCAAGGCAGGAAATGCAGCTCACACCCAAACTTATTTTTCCACAGCCAGAAGTCCCTCCTTCCCCATAGTGCTGACTTAGTTGTAACAGCAGGAAACTCGCCCACCCTCCTCTCAATGGGCTGGAAGGTCTTGTGGACCAGGGCTTGGTCTCCTGCTGGAAGCCATTGCTAGAGCACAACCCAATAATAAGCTTTTTGCAAAATCACAAGATGAAATACAATTTAATTTTTTTCATCAAATATTTGTAAACAAAAAATTTCAAAGTCCCTCTTGGAAAGCTATGTAACTCATAAATGCAATTGATAAAGATTTTCCAGTTAGCTTAAACATGTTAAATCCAAAAAAGCAAAACATGCTTTTCTCCCTCCCAGATAACACAAGGAAGCATCTTATATTCATAAGGGATTGTCTTTCAACTATACTAGATTTTCTTTTTAAGAACAATAATTTAAAGTGGCTGCTAGCAGAGAATCGTTAGGTGCATTTAAATGGGTATTTGTGTACTGAAAATCTTAACTGGAACTCTTTTATTGTTGCTTATGTATGTGTTTGTTTTGGTTCTGAGATAGAGCTAAGGTTCTTTTGTGCATTAGGAGCCTTTCATCTGAAATTCCAGTTTTGCACGAAATTAAACCAGCATATTGGTGATGCAACTTTAAGTAAGGTGTGCTGATGTATTGTTTTCAAAAGATGTGAAAAATCAAAATGTTCTTCTACTTGAATCATTTGACAACAATATGAAACACAGCAGGACCAATGTAACTTGGAAAGAGATGAAATCTCTGCTGCCCATTCCCTGCCTCTCACTACATCCCCTTCCTGTGCTCCGTAAGAACACAGATGGTCAGACCTACCGGCTAACCCGAAGACATGGCTAATGAGGTAAAAACTCTGCTTTATCCTCAGTAGTGTTGGCTCCTATTACATTAACATCAAAACTGCATTATCAGCTTCACCACAGCAGAAACCAAATTTTGGTTCACAAGCCAGTCCATCCCTTTGGTCAGGAAACGGCTCAAACTACAATATTTCTGTACTCTCTTTACCCTGGTGATGACACAGTATGTACTATATATACATTATACCAGTAACCTCTATTCTCAAGTACAAATGCTCATTAGGTGCTAAAAACCAGTGATAAAAATATATAGTATCTTAAATAAAAGAATTAAGGAATGGCAGAGAGATTCCAAAACGAGCCGAGAGATCACTCTGGTGGGCACTCTTACGCACACTTTAGACAACCTTTTTTAGGTTCTAAAGAATTGGGGTAGCTGGTGGTGGATACCTGAAACTATTAAACTACAACCCAGAACCCATGAATCTCGAAGACAGTTGTATAAAAATGTAGCTTATGAGGGGTGACAGTGGGATTGGGAATGCCATAAGGACCAAACTCCACTTTGTCTAGTTTATGGATCGATGTGTAGAAAAGTAGGGGAAGCAAACAAACAGACAAAGGTACCTAGTGTTCTTTTTTACTTCAATTGCTCTTTTTCACTCTAATTATTATTCTTGTTATTTTTGTGTGTGTGCTAATGAAGGTGTCAGGGATTGATTTAGGTGATGAATGTACAACTATGTAATGGTACTGTAAACAATCGAAAGTACAATTTGTTTTGTATGACTGCGTGGTATGTGAATATATCTCAATAAAATGATGATTAAAAAAAAAATAAATAAATAAATAAATAAGGTTTGGATAAAAAAAAAAAAAAAAAAAGAATTAAGGAATCAATATAAAACTTTTTTAAACAACTAAAGAGATTTTAAATTACATATATATTTTTTAACATGTATGTTTTAATACTCTGTTAGCGGCACTGTTCTTCATCTGAGGTATTATTAATTCAAGATCTTTTCGGCTTTTCTTTCTAAACTTTCAGAGTGGATTTAGCGAATCTGAGAGCTTATATAAGGAGTAAAAGCTAATCCTGATACTTTCACCAGAATCCCCTCCTTATTAGCAGGAGTACATTCTGGGGTCCTTGTCCTGAAGCTCCCTGATGGAGCTGGGTACATTAGGGGCCTCTGCTCCCTTCCAGCCACCACTACCACCATCTAACTCCCTTACAGCCTGAGAACATAGTGTGTCCTACCAGGGAAAAGATGCTGTGCAAAATAAAATCCTTTTGTGCTAGTTCACATTTTTAAGCATTTTCTTTATAACCTGAGAAAAAGCACTTAAAAAGGATGAAAACAATCATGATGCCAGATTTATGGGCTTCTTTAGAAACTAGATTATCAGGGTCTTGGCCAGACACTGTATTTCAAATTCTTGCCAAGTCTACATTTCCTGCTTTAGTTTTTCAGAGCTAAACTCAGTACAGGTAAGTGTCAAGGACCCTTAGAGAACCTCTTAGTACGTTGTAGAATGAATAATAGTAATTAAACCTGAGACAATCCAACAGGTCAGCCCTGCCTTTGTATGACAAAACAGGATCATTTCCTACAGGGCATTTTCAAGTTAGATGAGATACATTTTTCTTGTTTACAAAGCCCGGTATTGATAAAGTACAACAAATAGCTGCCTGTTTAGTTTCATTGACAAACTAATAAGAGAGCGTATAACTCTGGCAATTTGTTTATGTGGGAAATGGAGGAAAAAAGAAAATCCTCTTCCACGTTTTGGATTTTGGAGGAAAAAACAAAATCCTAGGTGTGATCTAGGATTTCACACCTAGATCCCGGTGTGAAACAACCAACGAAGTAACTAGGAAACATTTCTGTCCTTGAAAAAAGTATAACTGAATATGAAATTGCTCCAGTTTTCCAAATGCAAAGAACAGATTTTAAATTAGCTAGCACAGTTTTTCCACCTCAATGATCTTAATCCCACTTTTAAGACTCTTTCCATCACTCTGCATCTGGCTGCATCTCTAGGGACAATCATTTTAAATGAAGAAACCACTTGTCATCTTTATCTCAGGACATTTCTTTGTAAAATCTGACTTCTAAAACAAACAAACAAAACAAAACAAAACAAACAGAAAGAACTCCTGATACATGTAAAAAGACTGGGAGACAGGAGGCACAATTAATTTCCCATTTCCTATTGTTTCCAAAATCTTTCTCTTTGATTAGACATTCCTCTTGGAGGCAAGGTTGCTTGACTAATCTTTCTATTCAGCCCAGTCACAGAAATATATATTTTTTTACTTCCACTTGCTCTAGACTATCATAATGCCCAGTTCTGGTCAATGGATTTATAGCCCTCCAGAGTAAATTTCCACAGAACACATGGTAAATTGCTATAGGCCACTCGCTTTAGAAGCCCCAGTCCAACAGAAGCATATGTTCATGTGTGAGTGTGTGGATGCATGTGGATGCATGAGCTGTAAAAGACAGGAAGAATCTTCCCTGTGCAACTGTGACCTTAGACTCTGGTTTCCTTGTCAAAAAAAAAAAGAAAAAGAGAAAGAAAAACAGTATTTCTAAACACATCTAAAGTATCAGGATTTGGAATCTTACAATAACAAAATAGTATATTATAGAGACTGAAGCACACCAACACTCATTTTCATCACTTTTAATAGTTTTAATGGTTTCTTTTTTCTTAAACATTGTTATCATAATGACCTGGGCTATTTGTAAAGCATTGACAACCAGTCACAGCTTAAGGGCAATTTTGTCTAAAATAGACAAGGTTCAGCAAAATCCCAAGATTAATATTTGGAGTAAAACCTGTTAAACAAGAAGAATGATGTCATGAAAACAAGAAAATAAAAACCAAAAAATTTATTAACATTATTGACCGGAAGACCAAAATCTCCATTACGTATATAAACTATGCAATGAAAAAATATTGGTCAGCAATTAACACAGAGATTAAATCTGAATCTAGTTTTTAATCATCTACATGGGGCTTGAAGCTGAAGAACTATCACCATCAAGTCCTTTAAATATACAAATCTTCCTCATCTTGATTATTTAAATTATTTGTCTGAGACTGATGGTTCCCAGACTCTTCACCTGTTCTGCCTAAAATCTCCTTTTATTTAGGGCTTAACAGACCATGGATCAAAAAAATGCTTGTTTAAGTAAAGAGGAGAGCGCCCAAATAGAAAGATGGAAAAAAAAAAAAAGAGTAATGGAGGGGTAAGCAAAAATATATTCAGAGAAAAGAGAAGGCACTGATAGAAAAAGATAAGTGAAAAATAGCAAAATCTAGAGGGAAATACCACAGAAGTCAAAAGCCTCTAGCTTTTAAGGACCTAAAAGGAAACCACCACCACTACAATCTTTGAATCTTACAACAAAAGATATACTGGGCAAACTCTAGAAAATCACTTAACACACCTTTCCTCACCCCCACCCCTCCCAACCCAACATACACATGCACACACATTTGCCATTCCAGAATGTGATCTGGTCTCATTCTTCTGTGCCTTTACTCATATGTTCCCTTGGCCTGGAATTCCTTTTCCTCTTCATCTACCTTCCAATTATCTATTCATCCTTTAATAACCAGCTCCACCAGTTGCTCCTCTTGGAAGTTAGATGCCCCCTGCTTTGTACCCTCAGTGCATATGCCTATTATAGCACTTAACAAGCTGTACTGTAATTATTAAACGCTTCCCTGGGTCTCCAATGAAACTTGGAGCTCCTTAAAGGCAAGGTCTTGAACATGATGGAAAAAAAAATCATGGAGTGAGACACATTACATTTAAATCTTCATTTTGTCAACATTCTTGTCTGCAAAAATGATAGCGATATACCTACTTTTCCCTGGGCAGGACAGTCTGTTGTTGAAGAGTCGGGTGTAACAGGCAAGGTGGAGGACGCTTTCTCCTGGGCTTGACTCAGGCCACAATGATTAATTCAATTACCTAGTACATATCAGGTGCTCAGCAACTGTTAGACTCCACTTCCTTCTGAATATCAGTGCAAGCAAACTACCTACCATTCAGTTCCTGTTCAATACATGTGCATAGGAGTAAAATGAATACTTAATACACTAACTGATCAAGTATGTGGCAATGGTATATAAAGGTAATCTTACTTATTCTTGTTATCTTAGAACCAAATATTCAGGAATATGCCAAAGAAGATGCCCCAAATGAAATGTGAGAGGCCACACTGCCTGAGTCAAGCTAGTTATAACTTTTTGAGGCAAAGCACTACACACACACATACACACACAAGTTATATTTGTTGTCACTTAGCATTTGAGGCTTTCAGTTCAAGGCATTTATCAATTATTAAGGAAAGAAAGAAAAGACCGAGAAAAGAGTAGAAGAGGAGAGAAGAAAATTAGAGGAAAAGAGAAAATCAGTAACTGTTCTTGACAAAGAGGAACAACTCCACATTTAAATGTATCTGCCGACATTCAAACAGATTTAGTTCAACAAGCATAATAGGGTATAACTCTATACTCCAGATAATACTTAAAGTGCTCCACTAGAATCCTATAGTAATGATTTCTTGCCACTTCTTACTAGCAAAAATTCAGTGAAGCTCTCTGGAAAACGGAGAGCTTCACCCCCCTTTCAGTGCACAGAACTGGTTTCCAAGCCCCCGAGCTAAGCTTCTAGACCACGCAGTTTCTCCTTGCCTCCTCTGAAGCCACTAGATTATCACATTAGCTCAAGGGGAAGTGGAAAGGCATCACATTAATTATATGTACACAGACAGCAATGCAATATCCAGAAACACGTTTTTCTTTTCAAAATCCACTTTCATCTTATTAATAAAAAGTAGAAACTCTGGCTTCTTCAGAATCATCTAGAGCTTTTAACGGAAATCTTTTCTTCAACTGTGCTAGCTTTTCTCCAGCTGATCCTATAAACACTGCTGGCAATTTTTTCCCCAATGCCTCTAACATATTTTCACTTAGCACCAGTTTGATGTATAAGATCTGACAGCCCGGCAGTTATGGGCCACCTGCATCACTGTCGCCATGACAACAGTGAAAGACAATCCATGATCCCATGCCCTGGTCACACGTTTCAATACAGCTTATCTGTCCAAAGCCACTGAGTCTAATGGAAGAGAGTAATTACCATCTTCCACTCATTGTCAAAATTCCCACTATATAATGCTCTTCAAAATTATTTTATTCTTCTCACATGGCTGCTTTGCAAAAACTGAAAGTAACCTTAAGTGAAAGGGAGGTGGGTGGAAGAAAGAGGAGACTGTAACTGGTATAAAATGTAGCAAACTGTATATGAACTGTCCCTTTGCAGCTAAGGAATTGATTATTATCTTAAGATTTTTTTTCAAAATTTGGGTAGGGAAGTTAGACAGTGAAATTTCCTAATTTCAGCCAATTCTAAAGGCATTTCATTACTACCACTGTAATCCTTGCACAGGTAATGAGATCCATTCCACTAAAGTATGCAGCAGTCGTAGTGACACCGAAGAGTACGACAGCTCAAAACAACAAAAGTGGAAATCAGGAATAAGCAGAGGCCTTCAATAGGTGCACGTTTCCCACAGACATCCTTTCTAGTAACCTTCAACCCCTCTCCTTCACACTCTGCTAATAAAAATGGATACTTGACTGTCTGACTTTTGGATTCACAACTGCACATTCTCTGTGGAGGGTACAGCCCTTCTTTGAGAAAAGTCTCATTCATACAGTAATTATAAGTGAACTTTGACCAGCAAACACTTTTATGGGAAAGTCGGTGGAGAAAAGTACTTATAGGAAAGAGTAATTAAATTTAAAGGCAAAGTCAAAAGTCACATGGACTTTAAAAGCAAACTACACAGAGTTTTGAAAAAAAAAGAACAAAAGGGCACAGAGAAAGATAACCCTTCAGGTTATCTTTCAGGTTATTCAGCTCTTAGAAAGATTGCTCCACCTTACTTCAGTCATTTTCACTGAAATAAAATCATACCCATCGTCCATTTGTTAAGTACTAAGAAAACTATATCAAGTGGTACCTAGCTCTGTGACTAACATAAAATACTCCTAAGAGAAAATAAGCAATTTCATGTCATGGAAAAAATATCAGTCCACAAAAGGACAAAAGTAGTGTAGTTTTTTAAGGATAAATAATTCTTAGATTAGTATTTGTACATCTGTCAGGATGAGCCCAAAATGTTTTATTTACAGCTAAATCCTAAAAACCACAGCCATAAAACATTTAACCAGCTGTCAAAACATTATAGTTATGAGCCTAACATTACCTAGGCTATGTATTAAACATGGCATTATATACATTATACCACAAACATGGTAAGCCTGATTAGTCAAAGGCCTCTGTAACACAGCCACTTTAATTATTCGGTGCTTGGTGGACCTGCCCTTTTATCTTTCTCTTGATCGCCCTTTAGCTAACTCACTGTTCATTAGCAGTTCTCGGAGGAGACCAGAAAAAGATGATATGAGATGAATCTGAGGCTGAGCCTCTTAAGGCAAAAATTCAATAGCTTGCATAGTTTTCTATAGGACACTACAAATATAAGACACTTGCAAGCACACAGATATTCGGTAATCTCTGGCCAAAACAGCCAACCCATTACCAGAACATTGCAAGCAATTCTGCCAACTTACAACACTCTGATGAAAATTCATACAATTATTTGTGGATTTCACTTAGTCACTCTAGCTTTGCCCCTCTCCAACTTTTAGTGGAATTTGATAAAGATCATTTAGATAATGAGGGCTAGATAAATATATATGGCTTGATAGAGCTGGAAAACTCAAGTTGCCATTAGCAAAGGAATTCCTATTTCACCTTACATAACTGAGTAAGACCTGTTAATTCAACCAGAAAACCAGGCAGTATACTTTTGGAAAATGCTTCTTTGATGTACTTTATTACTTGTGGGTATATTCTTGGGAGGAGACTGGCAGGAATAGTTCATTTTTTTTTTTGCAGAATGGCTCTGTCTTTCTTAACATTTAATAACACTGATTAAACATTTCTGCTTTCTAAATGTTTTTCTACATAGCATAAGCCAGAAAGAGAAAAAGAGATACAGGGAGAGAGGGAGAGAGGGAGAGAAGGAGAGACAGAGGGAGAGGGAGAGGGAAAAGGAAATCAGCTGATTGATCTAAACCATGAAGAAAATCTGAGGACTGCCATTTCTTACCTTAAAGCAGCTACACTGGACATGTACAATAAATGTTAAATCATATCATCCACTTTCGGAGGAAACTCAGCCTGGAACAGTCTACCAATAGCAATGTCTTCTGTGATCTTCATTGAAAAAGGATCTTCTCTACTATAGCACCTCATTTGAAAAGCAAGCTCTGAAGTCTGGCTCGGAAACCTTCTCTTGAGGAAGCCATAAGCTCCTACAACCATACACAGAGTGGAGGTTGTGTTTCCTCCCTTCTAGCTCCTCTATTTCTGTAGCCCTAGCTCTTGCCCTCCTCAGCTGTTCTTTGTCTTCTTGATCTTGACATTTTTTAAAGATTATTGGCCCATTCTTTTATTAGAATGACCCTCCACCATTTGGGTTTGTCTGATGTTTCCTCATGATTAGATTCAGGTTATATCATTTTAGAACAACACAGATGTGATGCTGTGTCCTTCTCAGGGCAGCCAACCAGGAGACACATGATGACGGGTTGTGTCTATCGGAGATAGTAACTTGAATCATTTTGGTTAAGATCGTATCCTCCAGGTTTCTCTGCTATAAAGTTACTATTTTTTTGCCTTTGTAGTTAATAAATAATTTGTGAGGAGACACTTTGAAACTATGTAAATATCTTGTTCCTTATCAAACTTTCACATATGAATCTTAGGATACATTGATGATTTTGTAATTCATCATTCCTTTTTTATTTATTAGTTGGCACTCTAAGTAAGACCTTTCAATTCTCCTTCATATATTTGTTCATTCAATTTATGTATTGGTGTGGACTTGTAGATTCTGATTTTATTAAATTGGTTATAATCCATTACCATATTTATTTTGATATTCAAATTCTCCCAGTTTGGCCACTGAGAGCCCATCAAGATGGCCCTTCCTTACTTCCTCCTTCCCTCCCTCCTTCCTTCCCTCCCTTCCTTCCTTCTCTTTCTTTCTCTCTCTGTCTCCATGTCTTTCTCTCCTTCTCTCTCTCTCACATGCACTCTCTCTAGCTCTCTCTCTCTCTCGTTTCTTTTCTTTTTTTAAATTCTTCCAGACTCAATTCAAAAGTGTTTAATCTTACTCTTGTCAAAGATAAACTAAGGCATTTAAAATTTTTTGTTAAAGTTTATTTGGGCAACAAATGATTGCCAAATCAGGCAGCACCAAACCTTTTGATTGTTTGGGAACTTCCCTACTTTCTGGTTCAACGGGGTGTTTCAGTACCATGTTGTACTTTCCCTGACCAAGGACTAGTATACAGCCTTTTCTCCAAATCAGATTCCATATTTTTAAAGATAATTACAAGATGGTTTCCAAGACTATGATGCAAATACATTAAAGGAAGTAATGTAAAAATAAGTGTCAGTCTGTTTAATATAGAGTGCAGCTTTCTTCATGTGCGTGTTCAGTGACATTGCTTCTGGCCACATACAACTGAGCTATGGAAGCAATGGAGCAAGTCTAGGTAAGAGAGGATAAAGGTGAGAACAGAGATCAGTGTTCCAAATCAAGAGTGTAGGATGGTAGAGACAAGGGATAACTTGCCAGGCAGCCTGCGCTGGGTAGTGGCAAACTTAACAAAGGTTCTTTTCAGAACTAGGAGAGTCTACCTAGGGAACCTATAAGGAGGAGGCACGGGTTCCTTCCCTCTTGTGCTGGTACCAAATCACTCTCCACATTTCACTTGCAATAAACTTTCCCAGAAAACAGTTTCTGGTTCCTTTTTACTTACAATTGTATTTGCAATCTGTGACTTATCTGTGAGGCAGCAAATACTGTTATCTGTTCTTTTCAGAAAGAAAAAAATAAAGCACAGAGAAGTTGGCTGCCTTCCATAAGATGCTCAGAAGCCAGGACAGGTTCAGGTTTTGCAGGGTCTGAAACCTGTAACATTTTCTTCTTTTAAAAAAAGAACAAAACTACCAATTACAAAATAAAGTATGACTACATGAAAATTTCTAGGGCCCCTCCCAGAACTCTGCTGTACAAGTGAGAGGATCTGAAGCTCCAGCTTCATTAGCTTCATGTTAAAAGTCCACCTGTGTTCAGCAGTTTCAGCTTCATGCCGCTAAACCCAAGGTCTAGCTGTAGAAGAATATTTCTTCAACAAGGCTAATCAGACCCCTCCACCAGTCTCGAAGAGTCAGACCCTCCAGATTCCACTCCAGTAAACAGTACCAGGGACATACCTACTAGATGGGCTTCAAATCCCACCAATATCTTTTAATATGAATCAGGAAGGCAACCAGAACTCCCACAAAACCGAGGAGAAAATTGTCTATTTGACAGAGTGGGGAGTCCTGTTGCTATTTGTTAGCAAACTTCACCTGTAAGCAAATACCAGCCTATGTTCCACTAGAGAAGTGACACTGCAATTAGGATACCCAGAAGCCTTCAAACCAGGGTGACAAAGCCCTTCCAGCATTTACAGGTGCAGCATGAAGCTGGACCCGGAAATTCAGGCTTACAAGTATCAGTAATGTGGCTTTCCAGGCTAGGGGGAAAATTCACACTTTGGATCTTACTTTTATGTTCTGGTACCGGCTTTCCACTGTTCCCATCCCATTTTACCCCACTCCTTAACTCACATTTACTGCTGGACCTAATCACCCTTAGCTGAACTCACTTTCACACCTCTGTGCTATTGATCACACTTCTTCCTATGCCTGTAGTGGCCTTCCCATCTTCTCTACCTAGAAAAACCCTCAAGGACCACATCAAATGCCAACTTCCCCCACAGTCTTCCCTAATAAGCCCTCACCTGCTCCCTCTGCCCTGTGGAAGTAGTATTAAATAGGTCCAACCTCTGCAATCTCATGATACTTTTCTGTACGTCTATTAGAGCCCTTACCACATCATACAGTGGATGATGTGTAGCAATCTCACTAGCTACATTAGTACAAAGCCCATATCTGTGTAATTCTTTGACTCTCCAGTAATCTCTGCAGTACCTGGCACTGGGGGGCTTTAAAAAATGTTTGCTGAATTAAAGACTGTTGCCAAAACTGTAAGTGTTCTTTTCTCTTTTACTTAAGTAGAAGCTTATCTTAATTAAAATGGAACTGTAACATTGGGTTTAAAAATATATGTAACTGTACATAACTGCAAGGAATCAAACCTCGGGTATTTTTAGATACCTCCTTTATCTGAAACCCTCCTTGACTATCTTTGACAAAATATCAATGTATTTCTACTCCGCTAAGTTTTGTGAACCTGTCTTTCCTTTTTTAAAACTTTTCAGTTATTAAAAATTTCAAACATACAAAAATAGTCATAATAATGTAATGAACCCCCACTGCCAAACTTCACCTCATGGCCTATCTTGTTTCATCTATACCCCTCACCCAGCCCTCCTCCTGTACTATATTTTTAAAAAAAGCCCAGTCATCAAATCATATCCACAAGTAATTTAGAATGTATCTTTAAAAGTTATGGTCTCTTTTTTCAAAAACATAACCATAATACCATTATCATTCCTAAAATGTATTTAATAATAATAACCCTTCAAAATCATCAAATATTCAATTGGTGTGCAAATTTCCAATTCTCTCAATTTTTGTACCAAGATCTTTAAAAGTGAAAACACACTATTATTTTATACAACTCATAAGAAAACTGTCCCATTTAAATTAAAATCCCCAAACTTGCATTCCATGGAGCCATAACATTTCATAGGGCAACACACATGAAGTCTCACTTCAGTGAGATGTACTAATTGTGCTGCTGAAATTTTGTTAAACATTTGTCTTATATAGATATGTAAAATAATTTGTTTTCAGTTCATTACCTTTCTACTCAAAGATTTTATTCCACAGAGACTTCCACGTGAGTTAGCACTTCTTTTGAGTTATTCACAGCTAATAACAATATATTTTATTTAAAGTCTGGTTTTCTTCATCTGGAAACTCAAGTATTCACTCTCAACTAACACAAACGCTTTCTCTCTCAATTTTCACTTTTAAAATAAAACTATAGCTAGAAAAATTTGTCCTCAGTGAACAATTCATAAACAAGTAAAGTATGCAAAGCTATAAAATACCCCTTATAATTTTTACTTGGGCATACACATTAAAACATAAGAATAAATGTTTATACCCACAATAACACAGGTCAACAAATGCAAAAGACCAAAACCAGGATAAATCTGGGAAGTCATCAGTCTCTTCAGCAGACCCCAGTTTACAAGGACATTCAAAAGCAAGCAAGAAACTTAAGAGCAGTTGATTAAATGTACTCCAATGAGCCTGGACACATATTTCTTGATTTGGTATTGGAAGCTGGTATATAAAGAGCAACTTAAGTATTTCTGAAAACCTGAATACAAAAAATCAAATGTTTGTATGGGAGATGTTGCCATTAAATGAATATTAAGGTGAAGACTTTGCAAAGTTATGATGCTCTTTATAAGGCAAAATCATCCCTTTTAAATTTAGGTTGCATAGAGGGTTTCCCAACAAAGACACAAAGTTACTAGAAACACAGATGTCCATTTAAATATAGAAAATATTTACTAATTCAGACTAATTTGGGGTAAGCTGGCATGGACTTATAAAAAAATTACTTTGAAATTGATAAATTTCACAGATTACAGATATTTGTTAAATATATGCCCTTTAAAACCCATACTTGGTGTTTGATTTGCAATTATCTTATTGTTTCCCTGTAAAAAATAGATGATACTAAAAAAAATCAGTGTATCTTATTGAATGGTAACTATCCTTCCTTACACTGATCTGTTTACCAATATTCTTTCATACAAGGTAAAAAGCCATATTACAATTACTACAAATCCTGAACATCTGGGCTCAGATTAATTAAGCCATACTGTATTCCCATATTCCAAATTCTTTTACTTGTTTTATGTGTTCAAAATGACTCCATCCTACTTTCGGGGCTCCTAGGGAACTGGGGGACGAGGCCCTTATTCAAGGGCTACTCAAAACTGGCCCTTTAGCACTATTCAGATGGTCTTCTGGGGAAAACACACACACGGAATATTTCTCTTGCATGTTCAGGGTTATTGCCAGTCACCAGAAATTGAAAGAGGGTCTACTCTCCTTCAACAGAAGGACGGGAAGGCTGACAGAGTAACAAAGAAGAAAACACAAGTCACTCAGATGTCACGTTACAAACTGCCCCTCTACCATCAGGTGCTAACCCCGCTGCTTCAAATATTGCCATTTTCTCCATTCTCTCCATCCCCACCCGCTTTGGTCGCTTGCAGACTAAACCATCAGAGCTGCTTTATACCCTACAGGGCAGGAAGTGAATCATGCTTTAACTCAACTGAAACTGCAGCAGGTTTTAAGGAAGCTAAACACAGTCAACCAAATTGAATCAGTAACACTTATCTTGTAAAGAAGTGTCATGGGATTGTTATTGATGACAAAGGATTAGCACTTTGGATTTACATCTTCCCTCACAGATGGGACTTTTAAAAAGCACAAGACACTTTACATAAGGACACACAGTATAGCTACTTGCATTACCCTCTGCAATATAAGCTCTGAGTGCTCTCACTAATAATGGAGGCCCCCCAACGCACTCTGGAATCTCTAGTTTGCAGATGATGCTGAAGTTCCAGAATTCAACAGTCTTTCCTCTTAGCAGGATAAAAACGTTCTAATTTTTGTTCTCAAAATGCAGATTTCTCTCTCTCCCTTTTTATCCCTACTGTGATTTGTGGTGATTTTTAGGGTCTTAATTCAAGCAAAATCTTAACTATTGTGGAGTCCATTATCTTATAACTTATTTACTATAAACCAAAAGTTAATGTTTGGGGTTCCTAATTATATTGATCCAAATACTTCCCTCAGATTTTCTTACACACACATTATTCTCTCTTAAGTCAGACATTTAAAAGATGTTTCTAACAGAGAGAATTCCTAAATTTGCACTTTTACTTAGAGCTACCGATGACATAAAAATCTAGCCTTCAAAAATGAAGTTAAATTTGAATGCAATTTTGTTTTAAAGCATATTCTAAATACAAAACTTAAAATGTATGGTTTTAAAATATTTATTTTCTTACAAAAATATTCAAATGATGCATTAGTGACAAAGCCAGGTATTCCAAATCAGAAATCCTTTGTAAAATATAAAATGGTGTGTTTTGTTTTAATTCATGAAAAAACCTCACAAATCTTAAGTAGAGAATAGAGACACTGGTCTAATCTGATGCCACCTTTCTAAGTGGGAAGTATACAATAAAAGTATAAACAAAATGTTTCTAAATTACAGCTGTATCCTTAGTAATGTTACAAAAGCCTGAGATTATCAAAGGGGCAGAACAGGTTTTCTAAGCACATTAGACAAGATTAGAGATGGACAGTTTAAAGAGGAGAATTTTATCTAGTAATTCTCAGGGCAGTCTGTGTGTCCATGTTGTTAAGGCTTCTCACAGAGAGCTATATATAATAATATAGGCAAATACACAAAAGAAGTAAAACCCTAGAAGAACACACCAAATTATTATTTTTAATGTCCTAAAATGAGAATCACGAAGTCTACAGTAGCCATTTCCTTATAGCCACTGCCACAAAAAAATTTTCGCTCTGATATCAGCTACAACCCATACATAAGTCAAAATGTTTAAGGATTTGTTTTTCTTATTGTGTTCCGTCTTTTAAAAAATAAGTCATGAGTGTAGACTCTGAAACAAAATTTCCTACCACTTACTCTGACCTTAGTCAAGTCACTTAACCACTCGATGCCTCAGTTACCTCTTCTCTGTAAATACACCTGCCTCATAGGGTTGCACTGAAGATTAAATGAGTTAATAAACATAGTATGTTTAGAACAGTGCCTGGCCCACAATAAATACCATAGGAGTGTTAGACAATAATAATAATAATAGTAATACACATTACATATGAGGATCAGGTAGTAGAACCATAATCTTAACTATCTTTGTGGAGTCCATATATACCAGTGTGGGAAAAAACAAAAAACAAAAACGAGTTCCTAAAAAGAGAGAAGTATATAACATTGAAAATATTTTGGAATGCCCTGAATCATTCCTTTGATCAATGTTTATATTACAACACACTGGAATTGAACAAGCTATAGTGGTAGAAGAGGGCAGAGCAATCTCTCCAGTTGCAAAAATTACACACATAAGAGCCACTTCTAATCAAGTGATCCAGGTTGACCAGATTCTCCCCCTAAGGCCTGAGGGGGCACACAGGGTAAGGCCACAGAGTTTTACATTCTAGATATAGTCATCCAAACTATATTATTTATGAATGAGGGATTTGAATAGTAATATAGGATTGCTAGCTAGAGGAAGTGTAGTTAGCAGCAGCTTTGGGTAATGGTAGCTTCAGTATAAGTCTGTTACTGAATTTCCTACAGAATTTAAGGTAACATAGGTGTGGTGCAAAAATGTTTTCAATCACCCTGATAAGGTCAGTCTCAAGATCTTGTCCTCATTTCCAACCTCAACCAGTAGAAAAACTTACTCATTTTCCCTTTATGTAACACTTTCTGCAATCCATGCTAAAAGATGTTACTGTAATCTACAATTTCTAATAAGTATGCTGGAGATGGAATTGTAACCATTTGCCTACTTATTTCAGGTGTATATGAGAGGAACTTAGACTCAAATAATCATTAAAGTCTTACGTTATGTTACATAGAAATCAATTTAATTAATTTGATACCTTCCTGGATGTGCTTTCTCACCTTCCTTTCTTACACCTCACAATCTATTTATGTATGTGAACTAGTGTCTACAGACAGTCATTGCAGACTTCTTCAATGGTACCCTCTAAAGGAAGACACTGGGATACACAATATTTGTATTCCCATTTGAAGACAGCACTCTTCTGTGGTCAAAGATCTCTAAATCTCTCCAGTTAGTCTACTATTAGCTATTCACGAGAAGCAAATTAATAATTATTGCGGGCTTGAAAAGAGACTTCCAATCACAATCAGGTTTTTCTCCTGAGGTTAAAAGCTAACATCACGCCTATGATGTGAATCTGAGTGCCTCTCCTAATGAGTAATGAGTAGTATTAAATTACAGGTTACTACCGATAACCTTATACAAAAAGCTGCACATCCAAGCTAGATGAGGTCTTATAAAAGTAGTTATTAACAAAAGATAAATCAACGAAACATTTGGTTACATTGATATCCATTCTTGTTTCTCTGTTTCCTTATTGGTGCATGGAACTGTACAAATGTGTCTGATATGGATTAATATTTTAAGGGTATCCAATCCTTTGGCATCATGCTTCCAAATTAATCTTTTGCATTTTGTTACGCATAATCCTTTTCCCACAGCTCAATTTTAGATATAGGTAGTTCATTGGAATTAATCTTTTCCCATATGAAGACTTGTCACAGCTAAAATCTAATGGTCTCTCCTCCATCTTTTTTTCCTCTTGGAGAAGCATATGGATTACGTTATTAACTATTCTTTTTATTCTCACTTTTCATTTTGGAACTACCAACTGATAGAGAAAAGTATCCTTCACTACTTGTTCTCAAAGCTAAAGTATCACAATAACATTCAGCTTACAATTCAACAGTATCTTGAGGAATGGGTTATGTTTTAGTGATCTTTAACCATTGTTAATACACATATATCACACACAGTGGTCTTAGAAAAAAATGTACTTCCAGTATCAAATAAATCTTTTGGACTAAAAGCCCTGAATCAAGACTGAGGGACAGACTAAACTTTAAGCTTTTAATATAATCTATATTTTTCTAAGTTTGCAGAAGAGCTGTTCTACTGAAAATCCTGCCACTGAATATGCCATAGAGAGAAATATCAAAAGACAAAGTCATTTTCATTTGGGCACAAAAACTGTGATGAGTTCAGACTCCATTCCTTGGCTTCCTAAAGCATTTGTTTTATTTTGCACAGTGGTCTCTGAAGCAGAGAGATTTGGCTGTTCCTAATTGTGCCAAAGGGGTACAAATATTTGCATTTCACTGGGACTTACCAAGGCCCAGATGAAATTTAAAATGGTAAATACTCCTTATTTTCACATAAATAATCCTACCTTAGAAGTCTTAGGAGAAGATCTTGGCCACTTTACAAAATAGAACATCTTTCTCTTGATTCTAATAGTAATCAAGTTCCGAAGTTCTTCTAAAATTCAATCAGAAATTTCTCTTGAGTAGTCAAGATGCTTTTCCTTTCAGTGTTCTCACCTTTACCCTTTTCTCTGAGGTTTTTAACACTCACTCACTGTACTGTCTCTCTCCCAAGTTTCCTTAAGGCTTCTTGAACATCTACCACACTGCACAAGTGTCATGCATCTTGAAACCTATAAATGGAAAGCTGAGAGTCTTGTCTACACTGAAACTCTGCCCAAGACATGACCTTGTGCTTAGCCCCTAAATGTACCCAAGACATAGTCCATGTTGACATTTTCGTGCAGCTCCTGCCAGGTGTCCAGTGCAGCACCCAGCACCTAATGCAGGGATGCAACCTCCTTCAACCTCGCTGACTAAGTCTGGCCGGGAAAGTCTCCAGGAGGGAAAAACACTCAGAAAGACATTTCCAAGTCTTTTCCATAATTTGGAAAGCAGTAACAACCATTAGGAAATGCTGAGCCTGGGGAGCCTGAACAAGTTATTCCTGGGGAGCACAAAAAAGTCTTGGAAAAAGAAGAAAACAAAAGCTAACACAAAATAGAGGTGTAGGCGCCTCTTTAAAAAGTGGAGTAGCCAAGGAAGGTGGATTTAGGATCCCCAATGGCAGCCTCCATCATATGCAGATTAGGTGTCAGGGCAACCAGGCCAATTTCTAACTTCAATTAGAACTGAGTTAACCCTACTTCAAAGTCTGCTAGCCAGCAAACTCCTGCATAACATAGATTATACCTTGCCCTTATCACAGGAAAGCCTATGGTGCAGGCAGCAGGGCCATGGACATCCTAAGTTCCACAATTAGAATCATGAACACAGCAACTGTTTAGATCTAAAACTTCCACAAAAACAAGGTTTATACCAAATCTACAAATGCCTTATGCCCAGTGCAATGAGTCCGATTCTACAATGCAGAAGAAACGAAGTCTTCAAAAGAAATGATTCATAGAGATTAATTTTCCTTAATGTTTTTGACTAAGAAACTAGGCAATGACTTTCATTATTAATCATCCAAATTTTAGCTTATTTTAGCTTCAATACCTTGAAGTTTAGATGTTTAATTCATACATATTCTATAAAAAGATACTTCAACTCAGATCAGAACAAAAATCAATGTTAAAATGTATAAACTGATAAGTACTAAATAAAAATACATGTTTTATAAAATAAAGCTATTAAAACACATATAGCTTTAAAACAGTGAAGAAATCATCACGAAAAATTATTGGCAATTACATAATTTTATTCTCCTTACTTAACCTTTACTGAAATCCATGTTATACTATGCACATAAACTTATTCACACACAAAGCAAACCAATGGACCACCTCACTGCTATGTCTGAGAGAGGCAGAATTCAACTTAATGGATCCTCTTTTAAAATAATAATAATAATAATAATAATAATAATAATAATAGACTGTTATGGTGACATCTTAACATAGTGCATAAGACATCTCCTGAAAAAGCCTCCCCCAAAATTCAGCAAATGAAAGGGCACAAATCCCTCTTGCTTAGAACACTAGAGGATGGTAGAGACTGGAGAAGGTCTTCACAAATGCTGAATTGAAGAAATAGAAAAACATCAGGTAGGAAAATTCTATCTCAGACCTCTAGTTGGTTCCTGTTCCCCTCCCCCTCTCAGTCTGCACAGCTTGGGAGTCACACAGAGGCATCATGCCCGTGTGCCAGTTTGGATGTATTATGTTCCCAAAAATGCCATGTTCTTTAATCCAATCTTGTGGGGGCAGATGTATTACTGTTGATCGGGTTGGAATCCTTTGATTGTTTCCATGGAAATGTGACTCAATCAACTGTGGGTGAAACATTTGACTGAACTATTTCCATGGAGATATGGACCCCACCTATACAGGGTGGGTCTTCATTTAATCACTGGACTCCTATAAAAGAGCTCACAAACAGAAGGACCTTAGAGCAGATGAGAGTGACATTTTGGAGAGCAGCTCAGAGAGATATTTTGGAGACAGCTGCGGAAAGCAGACTTTTGCTGACACTTTGGGGATGCTAGTCCAGTGTTTGCTCCAGAGAAGCAAAACACCCCCAAGAGCAACATTTTGAAGAAAGCACAGGAGCTGAGAGAGGAGCTGGAACATAACCCGGGATCAGCAAATGACAGTCACATGCCTCCCGAGCTAACAGAGGTTTTCTGGACACCACTGGCCTTCCTTCAGTGAAGGTATATTCATGTTGATGCCTGAATTTGTACATTTTTATGGCTTTCAGACTGTAAATTTGTAACCACATAAACCACCTTTATAAAAGCCAGTCCATCTGGTATTTTGCATAATGGCAGCATTAGCAAACTGGAACAGCCCCAGATCCCTTCCACCATGGACAGTGACTTTAGAAACTCACAGAGGCAAGTTAGAACTCCATGCATATCCAGGCACAGAGACCTAAGTCTTCAGAGACACAGGATAGAACACAAGCTGCTGTCAACCACTACATACAAAACGGCCCCCAGGGGAAAAAAAAAACAAAAAAGAGAGAGATGGGGATAAAAATGCTGACAGAAACTGCTGTGCCTTCACTCAATCCAGTATCAGTCAGCTGAACCACCTAAAGGAAAAATGGACTTTTCTGAAATGACACACCTTTCCAGATTGACCCTGTCTGGCTGCCTGGAGTAGGATACCCTAATGGGGAAGAACCCAGAGTCAGAAAACCCAAAAGACAGGGGGAGGTTTAAACTGAACTGCTGTAAGATACAAGGGTCTCAGAACTAAAAAGTATAAAGAAAGCAGGGAACTAAGTGAGAGAATTTAAACAAATCATAGGAGCTGGGGAGAAAAGTCTGCACAAAAACAAACAGAACTGATCAAGATTCCTGGAGAAGGAACAGAAGAAAGGAAGTTTTCTCCTGGAGATGAAACAATTGTATAAAAAGTGCAATCTTAAAAATTGCACTGCATATCCAGGGCAAGAATCAGATGAAGAAGAGCTGAGAAAATCTGCATAGTAAAACATGGGCTATTCTAAAGTTCTAAAAAAGTAAGACCAAGCATCAAAGAAGAGCCTTTATACAAAGCTAATCAACAATAAAACTCTAGACACAAGGGAGAAATGGACCTTCAGAGTTAACTCATCAAGATAATCAGATGGCTAGACATCAGCAAAATATTACAAGCCATACTAAGAATCAGGAAGATATGGCTCAGTTAGGGAACTAAAACTTCAGAGGAGTCCAGAAGTTGAAAAACTAATCAAAGATTTTCAAACAAATGACCTAAATCAATTCAAGGAGATGAAGGAAAATATGGCTAAAGAGATAAAGGATATTAAGAAGAAAATGTGTGAGCATAAAGAATAATTTGAAAGTATAAAAAGGAACATAACAAATTATGGGTATGAAAGGCACAATAGTAGATATTAAAAATACACTAGAGGCATACAACAGCACATTTGAATAGGCAGAAGAAAGGATCAGTGAATTAGAAGACAGGATAATTGAAATAATTCAGTTAGAAGAATAGACAGAGAAAAGGATTAAAAAAATTGAGCAGTATCTCGGGGATTTGAGTGACAGTACAAAGTGCACAAACATATGTACCATGGGTGTCTCAGAAGGAGAAAAGAAAGGAAAAAGTGCAGAAAGAATATTTGAGGAAATAATAGCCAAAAATTTCCCAACTCTTATGAAAGACATAAATAGCACAAGAAGTACAACAGACTCCAAACAGAATAAATCCTAATAGACCTATTCCAAGACACATACTAATCAGAATGTCAAATATCAAAGATAAACAGAGAATTCTGAAAGCAGCAAAAGAAAAGTGATCTGTCACATACAAAGGATCTTCAATAAGACTAAATTCTGATTTCTCATCAGAAACAATGGAGGCAAGGAGGCAATGGTATGATATATTTAAGGTACTGAAAGAGAAGAACTGCCAACCAAGAATTCTTTATCCAGCAAAACTGACCTTCAAAAATGAATGAGAGTTTAAAATATTCACAGATAAACAGAAACTGAGAGTTCCTCAACAAAAGACCTGCCCTATAAGAATGACTAAAAAGAGTTCTGCACATTGAAGGGAAAAAAAAACAAGAGAATGGGCTGGAGAAGTGTGAAAAAATGAAAACTATCAGTAAAGGTAAAAAAGGGTAAATGCAAAACCCAATAGTACTGTATCCTCAATATAGAACTCTACTCTTTAATTCATATAAGAATCAGAATACAGTTTAACAAGAAAAAGACATATTTTCTGATAATGAATATGCAAAAAATAAAGTAGAACAAAAACAACATAAAGAGAGGAAACAGAGGGTTATGGGAGCAGAGAACATGTATACTACTGAAGCTAGGTTGGTATCTTTCCAAATTAGTAGGATATAATGTAAGTTGTGTAACATAAACCCCATATTAACCAAAGGAAGCATTTTAAAAATATACAGAAGTAAGAAAGGAATCAGTCAGATATATCACAGGAGGTTGCAATAACAGAGACAAAAAATATATGACATATAAAAAACATAGGATAAAATGACTGAAGTAGGCACGGCCTTTACAGTAATAACACTGAATGTTCATGGGTTAAACTCCCCAATCAAAAGACATGTTGGCAGAATAGATAAAAAAGTATGACCCAACTATAGGTTGCTTACAAGAGACTCACCTTAGACCCAAAGACACATATAGGTTGAAAGTGAAAGGATGGAAAAAGATATTCCATGCAAATAGTAACCAAAAAGAGCTGGGGTAGCTATAGTAATATTGGACAAAAGGGACTTTAAGTCAAAAGCTGTTATAAGAGATGTTCCAGTTTGCTAAAGCTGCTGGAATGCAATATACCAGAAATGGAGTGGCTTTTTCAATGGGAATTTATTAGTTTTAAGGCAATGAAAATGTCCAAATTAAGGCATCATGAGGTAGATACCTTCTCTGAGGAAAGGTCAATTGGTTTTTGGAAAGATCAATAAAATTGACAAACCTTCAGCTAGACTGACGAAGGAAAAAAGAGAGAAGATGAAAATAAGTAAAATCAGAAATGAGAGGGGGATCATTACTGCTGACCTCACAGAAACAGAAAGGATCATAAGAGGATACTATGAACACCTATATGCCAAAATATTAGACAAACTAGATGAAATGGACAAATACCTAGAAACACATGAAAAACCTACAATGACTCAACAAGAAATAGAAGACCTCAACAGAACAATTACAAGTAAAGACATGGAATCAGTCTTAAAACCCTCAAAACAAAGAAAAGCCAGGACTAGATGTTTATAGGGGAATTCTACCAATCATGCCAAGGAGAATTAATACCAATCCTGCTCAAACTCTTCCAAAAAATTGAAGAGGAGGAAACACTACCTAACTCATTCTGTGAGGCCAACATCACCCTCATACCAAAGCCAGATAAGGACACCACAAGAAAAGAAAATCACAGACCAATTACTCTTATGAATAGAGATGCCAAAATCCTCAACATAATACTTGCACATCAAATCCAACAGCATATCAAAAGAATTTTACACCATGATCAAGTGGATTTTATCCCAGGTATGCAAGGGTGGTTCATAAGAAAAACAACTAATGTAATACATCACATCTATAAAACAAAGAGAAAAAACACATGATCATCTCAATTGAGACAAAAAAAGGCATTTGGCAAAATTCAGCATCCTTTCTTGATAAAAACATTTAGAAAGATAAGAATAGAAGGGAACTTCCTCAACATGACAAAGGACAGGTATGAAAAACCCACAGCTAATATCATACTCAATGGTGAAAGACTGAAAGTTTTCCCTCTAATACCTGGAATAAGAGAGGGATGCCCACTGTCACCACTGTCAGTCAACATTGTACTAGAAGTTCTAGCCAGAACATTTAGGCAAAAAAAGAAAGAAAAGGCATCCAAATTGGAAAGAAAGAAGTAAAACTTTCACTATTTGCAGATGACATATAGAAAGTCCCCCCAAAATTGACAACAAAGTTACTAGAGCTAATAAATGAATTCAGTAAAGTGGCAGGGTACAAGATCAACACACAAAAATCAGTAGTTTTTCCATACACTAGTAATGAGCAAGTTGAGGAGGAAGTCAAGAAAAAAAATCCATTTGCAATAGCAACTCAAAGAATCAATTATCTAGGAATAAATTTAACAAAGGATATAAAGGACTTGGACACAGAAAACTACAAAACATTGCTCAAATAAATCAAAGGACACCTAAATAAATTGGAAGGATTTCATGTTCATGATTGGAAGACTAATTATGGTTAAGATGTCAATTCTACCCAAAACGATTTACAGGTTCAATGCAATACCAATCAAAATTCCAACAGTCTACTTTGCAGAAATGGAAAAGCCAGTTATCAAATTTATTTGAAAGGGTAAAGGGCTCCAAATAGACAAAAACATCTTGGAAAAGAAGAACAAAGTTGGAAGACACATATGTCCTAACTTTAAAGCATATTACAAAGCTACAGTAGTCAAGACAGAATGGTATTGGCCCAAGGATAGCTATATTAACCAATGGAATCAAATTGAAAGTTCAGAAATAGATCCTGACACCTATGGCCAACTGATTTTTGACAAAGCTGCCAAGCCCACTCAATTGGGAAAAAAAAGTCTCTTCAACAAATGGTGCTAGGAGAACTGAATATCCATATGCAAAAGAATGAAAGAGGACCCCTATCTTATACCTTATACAAAAATTAACTCAAAGTGGATCAAAAAACCTAAATGAAAGGGCCAGGACTATAAAACTCCTAGTAGAAAATGTAGGGAAGCATCTTCAGTATCTTGTGTTAGGCAATAGCTTCGTAGGCCTTACACCTGAAGCACAAGCAATGAAAGGAAGAAATTGATAAATGGGACCTCCTCAAATTTAAAAACTTTTGTGCATGAAAGATTTTGTCATGGAAGTGAAAAGACAACCTACTCGATGGGAGGAAATATTTGGAAGCCATATATATGATAATGGTTCAATGTCCAGAATATATAAAGAAATCCTACAACTCAACAATAAAAAGACAATCCAACTTAAAAATGGGCAAAAGACTTGAACAGACATTTCTCCAAGGAGGATACACAAATAGCTAAAGAGCACATGAAAAAATGTTCAACATCACTAGCTATTAGGGAGCTGCAAATCAAAATCACAATGAGATATCATTTCACACCCACTAGAATGACTACTATCAAAAAAAACAGAAACTACTACTGTTGGAGAGAATGTGGGAAACAGGGACACTCATTCATTGCTGGTAGGAATGTAAAATGGTTCAGCTGCTGTGGAAGATACTTTGATAGTTTCTCAGGAAGCTAAGTATAGAATTACCAAATGACCTGGCAATACCACTAGGTATAGACCCAAAAAAATTGAAAGCAAGGACTCAAACAGATATTTGTACACCACCAATGTTCATAGTGGCATCATTCAGAATTGCCAAAAGATGGAAGCAACCCAAGTGTCCATCAACTGATGAATGGATAAACAAAATCTGCTATATACATTTGATGGAATGTTATTCAGCTGTGAAAAGGAATGAAGTTCTAATGCATATGACAACATGGATGAATCCTGAGGACATTAGGCTGAGTGAAATAAGCCAGACACAAAATGACAGATATTATATGATCTTACTGACATGAACTAATTAGAATAAGCAAAATTAGAGTTATAATCTTGAATATAGGTTACCAGGGGATAGACTGAGGTAGAGAATGCAGAGCTGATGCTTATTTTGTGTAGAATTTCTATTTAGGTTGATTGTATAGGATTGGAAATGGATGGTGGTGATGGTAGCACATTATTGTGAGTATAATTGACAGTGCTGAATTACGCATGTGAATGTGGCTGAAAAGGAAGTTTTGGGTTGTGTATGTTACTAGAATAAAAGTTAGAAGATAAAACATGGTACCGTATAATACAGTGAATGCTGCTGTGGATGACTAACTGGGGTAAACAGTACAAGTAAAAGAATATTCTTTCATGAATTATAACAGATATATGACACTAATACAATGTGTCAATAATAGGGTGGTATATGGGAAAAAATACTCCTAATGCAAACTATGGACTATAGTTAATAGTCCTATTTTAATATTCTTTCATCTGCCCACGAGACCCTCTTCAAGCTCCTCCAGGATTGGGACAGTAGCACATTTAAGGGTATCATCTCAGGGTTTAGCCTGTCATCTGGCTCACCAGCAGGCACCATGCCAATGTACAGTGATCAATATTGATAGTATATGGTATGTCCAAAATGAATGGCAGATAGAAAGTGCTGCAAGGACTTTTATTCATGTTGAAAGTAATTGCAGTGGGTCCTAACACTTTCCACATAAGAAGTACAAGACAGCCAGTAAAATCTGGACTGCTCCTCACAACACCCACCACAAACCTAGAGTCATGTTCTATTATTTTTGAGAAAATATGTTGGCTACCCACTGAGCTTGCCACCACAAGGCACAATGGTGGGCATCCTGATGATGTGCTAATAATAACAGCTGATATTTATAGAATGCTTACTGTGTTTCCAGAACTTCACTGAAAAGTGAAGTTATATCACTCAGAGCTCACACCAACACTACAAGACAGGAACTACTATTACCTCCAATTTACTGGTGGGGACACTGGGGCCAAGAGATCAGGTAACTTTATTTAAGGCATAGACACTTAATATGAAAGACATTATTTGCCAGAACACAAGCCAAGCCTCCATATTTATTTCATTTAATTCACAAAGTTGTATGCATATCAAGAGCTGACCATGCATGGAATATGAAAAGAAATTTTGAGCCACTGCTCCCACCAATAAAGTGACTTCAATAAATTACAGAATCACTGCCTTAATCCAGTGCTCCAAAGGCAGTGTTACCAGCACATTATGGAGACCTAAGTGACATTATGGGCCCTCATCTCCTCTCCTCCCAGGTAAGGCTCCTTCTCCTGTGCCTGGGTGCTCTCTCTTTTTTTATTACACAAGTTGAAGGTTTACAAAAAACTCATGCATAAAATACAAATTCCTATTTACCACCCCCCCACCCCCCACCCCCTCCATTATTAACACCTTGCATTGGAGTGGTCCATGTTACAACTGATAAAAGAACATTATTGGGAGAACCTAAGATGGCAGCTATGTGAGACAGGGCAAAAAAAACACCTCTGTGAAAAATACTAGATAAAAACCAGAAAGTGACCCAGAACACCACTTCCAGAGTAGCACCAGCCAGACAAGGTCTGCTAAGTCTACAGGGACCATGCTTTTGGTGAAACCAGGAGTCTGCATTCTGAAACGAGTGAGTGAGTTGGCTGAAAGTCCCTCGGACACTCTGCGGTGTGGGGAAATGGTGGGTTGGCGTTTGGAGACAGACAGTTTTTAAAAAAAAAAAAAAAAAAAAAAGCCCAGGAGCAGCTGCAGATACGATGGGAGTGGGCTGGGCTAACGCCTCGGTGTCTGGCATGGAGGATACCTCTTCCCACACCCACTGCTGATTGTCTTAGGCCCAGGGGAGCAAAGGGGAGCCAAAAGGAGAAAAAAAAATGCACAACTTGCAGCCATCTCCCCTGCAGGCAAAGGCACTCCTGCCTGGGGCTGAACCCACAGCACAGAGCTGTGCCAAGAAACCCAGTGTGACAGGGAGTCCTTCCCACAGCACCGTGCACACGCCACAATATCCGCCATGGACAGTGACCTTTAACACACCCATGGCTCATTGTCCCGGAGCTGGGAGGGTGGCGCTGTGCGGAAAGGGGGAAGTTAACGCGCCCCATTCAACCACCTTTGAAGCGGGCTGGGAAAACCCCTGCACAGTCCGGCATCCCAGGGCTTCCCTGGAGGCTGGCATGCACTTGTGACATGGCACGGCCCTCCCTCCCTCAGCAGAGGTCCTGGAAGAGCACAGCAGGGAAGGGGGAACCACTCATAAATCCCAGGGAACCTACCCCAATACCAAGGACTTTTGGGTCAGTGGCAGAGAACAGCCTTAAATCTCCAGGAACACCTGGGAAGTCTGATTATTAAAGCTGCCCTTCCTCCCTAACCACTCAGACACATGCCGCTCATTGAGGGCAGACAGCACCAACAACACACCCAAATTAAGTGCACCAATTGGACCCCACAAGAATCAGATCCCCACACACCACAAAGACAAAGTTGGGGAGAACTGACTTGAGGGGAATAGGTGACTCACAGATGCCATCTGCTGGTTAGTTAGAGAAAGTGTACAACAACAAGCTGCAGTTCTGACAAATTAGAGATCAAGTAAAGCAAATGCCAAGAGGCCAAAAACAACAGAAAATCTTAAAGCATATGATAAAACCAGACAATATGGAGAACCCAAACCCAAACACCCAAATCAAAAGATCAGAAGACACACAGTATTTGGTGCAATTAATCAAAGAACTACAGACAGGCAATGAGAGCATGACACAGGATATAAAGGACATGAAAGAGGAGGCGGGGCAAGATGGCAGACTGGTGAGCTGTAAGTTTTAGTTACTCCTCCAGGAAAGTAGGTAAAAAGCCAGGAACTGCATGGACTGGACACCACAGAGCAATCTGTCTTTGGGCATACTTCATACAACACTCACGAAAATGTCGAACTGCTGAGATCAGCGAAATCTGTAAGTTTTTGCGGCCAGGGGACCCGCGCCCCTCCCTGCCAGGCTCAGTCACGTGGAAGGAGGGGCTGCCAGCTCCGGGAAGGAGAAGGGAGAACTGCAGTGGTAGCCCTTCTCGGGAACTCATTCTACTGATCCATACTCCAACCATAGATAGACTGAGACCAGACACCAGAGAATCTGAGAGCTGCCAGCCCAGCAGAGAGGAGACAGGCATAGAAAAAAAAAAAATAACACGAAAAACTCCAAAATAAAAGCAGAGGATTTTTGGAGTTCTGGTGAACACAGAAAGGGGAAGGGCGGAGCTCAGGCCTTGAGGCGCATATGCAAATCCCGAAGAAAAGCTGATCTCTCTGCCCTGTGGACCTTTCCTTAATGGCCCTGGTTGCTTTGTCTATCAGCATTTCAATAACCCATTAGATCTCTGAGGAGGGCCCTGTTTTTTTTTGTTTTTTTTTTTAATCCTTTTTTCTTTTTCTAAAACAATTACTCTAAGAAGCCCAATACAGAAACCTTCAGAGAATTGCAATTTGGGCACGTCAAGTCAAGAGCAGAACTAAGAGAGCTCTGAGACAAAAGGCAATAATCCAGTGGCTGAGAAAATTCACTAAACACCACAACTTCCCAAGAAAAGGGGGGTGTCCGCTCACAGCCACCATCCTGGTGGACAGGAAACACTCCTGCCCATCGCCAGCCCCATAGCCCAGAGCTGCCCCAGACAACCCAGTGTGACGGAAGTGCTTCAAATAACAGGCACACACCACAAAACTGGGCGTGGACATTAGCCTTCCCTGCAACCTCAGCTGATTGTCCCAGAGCTGGGAAGGGGGAGCAGTGTGAATTAACAAAGCCCCATTCAGCCATCATTTGAGCAGACTGGGAGCCTCTCTACACAGCCCAGCAGCCCAGAACTGCCCTGGGGGGATGGCACTCACCTGTGACATAGCACAGTCATCGCTCAACAGAGGACCCGGGGTGCACAGCCTGGAAGAGGGGCCCACTTGCAAGTCTCAGGAGCCATACGCCAATACCAAAGACTTGTGGGTCAGTGGCAGAGACAAACTGTGGCAGGACTGAACTGAAGGATTAGACTATTGCAGCAGATTTAAAACTCTAGGATCATCAGGGAGATTTGATTGTTAGGGCCACCCCCCCTCCCCGACTGCCCAGAAACACGCCCCACATACAGGGCAGGCAACACCAACTACACACGCAAGCTTGGTACACCAATTGGGCCCCACAAGACTCACTACCCCACTCACCAAAAAGGCTAAGCAGGGGAGAACTGGCTTGTGGAGAACAGGTGGTTCGTGGACGCCACCTGCTGGTTAGTTAGAGAAAGTGTACTCCACGAAGCTGTAGATCTGATAAATTAGAGATAAGGACTTCAATAGGTCTACAAACCCTAAAAGAACCCTATCAAGTTCAGCAAATGCCACGAGGCCAAAAACAACAGAAAATTATAAAGCATATGAAAAAACCAGACGATATGGATAACCCAAGCCCAAGCACCCAAATGAAAAGACCAGAAGAGACACAGCACCTAGAGCAGCTACTCAAAGAACTAGAGATGAACAATGAGACCATAGTACGGGATATGAAGGAAATCAAGAAGACTCTAGAAGAGCATAAAGAAGACATTGCAAGACTGAATAAAAAAATGGATGATCTTATGGAAATTAAAGAAACTGTTGACCAAATTAAAAAGATTCTGGACACTCATAGTACAAGACTAGAGGAAGTTGAACAACGAATCAGTGACCTGGAAGATGACAGAATGGAAAATGAAAGCATAAAAGAAAGAATGGGGAAAAAATTGAAAAAATCGAAATGGACCTCAGGGATATGATAGATAATATGAAACGTCCAAATATAAGACTCATTGGTGTCCCAGAAGGGGAAGAAAATGGTAAAGGTCTAGGAAGAGTATTCAAAGAAATTGTTGGGGAAAACTTCCCAAATCTTCAAAACAACATAAATACACAAATCATAAATGCTCAGCGAACTCCAAATAGAATAAATCCAAATAAACCCACTCCGAGACATATACTGATCACACTATCAAACACAGAAGAGAAGGAGCAAGTTCTGAAAGCAGCAAGAGAAAAGCAATTCACCACATACAAAGGAAACAGCATAAGACTAAGTAGTGACTACTCAGCAGCCACCATGGAGGCGAGAAGGCAGTGGCACGATATATTTAAAATTCTGAGTGAGAAAAATTTCCAGCCAAGAATACTTTATCCAGCAAAGCTCTCCTTCAAATTTGAGGGAGAGCTTAAATTTTTCACAGACAAACAAATGCTGAGAGAATTTGCTAACAAGAGACCTGCCCTACTGGAGATACTAAAGGGAGCCCTACAGACAGAGAAACAAAGACAGGACAGAGAGACTTGGAGAAAGGTTCAGTACTAAAGAGATTCGGTATGGGTACAATAAAGGATATTAATAGAGAGAGGGAAAAATATGGCAAACATAAACCAAAGGATAAGAGGGCCGATTCAAGAAATGCCTTCACGGTTATAACGTTGAATGTAAATGGATTAAACTCCCCAATTAAAAGATATAGATTCGCAGAATGGATCAAAAAAAATGAACCATCAATATGTTGCATACAAGAGACTCATCTTAGACACAGGGACACAAAGAAACTGAAAGTGAAAGGATGGAAAAAAATATTTCATGCAAGCTACAGCCAAAAGAAAGCAGGTGTAGCAATATTAATCTCAGATAAAATAGACTTAAAATGCAGGGATGTTTTGAGAGACAAAGAAGGCCACTACATACTAATAAAAGGGGCAATTCAGGAAGAAGAAATAACAATCGTAAATGTCTATGCACCCAAACAAGGTGCCACAAAATACATGAGAGAAACACTGGAAAAACTAAAGGAAGCAATTGATGTTTCCACAATAATTGTGGGAGACTTCAACACAGCACTCTCTCCTATAGATAGATCAACCAGACAGAAGACCAATAAGGAAATTGAAAACCTAAACAATCTGATAAATGAATTAGATTTAACAGACATATACAGGACATTACATCCCAAATCACCAGGATACACATACTTTTCTAGTGCTCATGGAACTTTCTCCAGAATAGATCATATGCTGGGACATAAAACAAGCCTCAATAATTTTAAAAAGATTGAAATTATTCAAAGCACATTCTCTGACCACAATGGAATACAATTAGAAGTCAATAACCATCAGAGACTTAGAAAAATCACAAATACCTGGAGGTTAAACAACACACTCCTAAACAATCAGTGGGTTAAAGAAGAAATAGCAAGAGAAATTGCTAAATATATAGAGACGAATGAAAATGAGAACACAACATACCAAAACCTATGGGATGCAGCAAAAGCAGTGCTAAGGGGGAAATTTATAGCACTAAACGCATATATTAAAAAGGAAGAAAGAGCCAAAATCAAAGAACTGATGGATCAACTGAAGAAGCTAGAAAATGAACAGCAAACCAATCCTAAACCAAGTACAAGAAAAGAAATAACAAGGATTAAAGCAGAAATAAATGACAGAGAGAACAAAAAAAACAATAGAGAGGATAAATATCACCAAAAGTTGGTTCTTTGAGAAGATCAACAAGATTGACAAGCCCCTAGCTAGACTGACAAAATCAAAAAGAGAGAAGACCCATATAAACAAAATAATGAATGAAAAAGGTGACATAACTGCAGATCCTGAAGAAATTAAAAAAATTATAAGAGGATATTATGAAGAACTGTATGGCAACAAACTGGATAATGTAGAAGAAATGGACAATTTCCTGGAAACATATGAACAACCTAGACTGACCAGAGAAGAAATAGAAGACCTCAACCAACCCATCACAAGCAAAGAGATCCAATCAGTCATCAAAAATCTTCCCACAAATAAATGCCCAGGGCCAGATGGCTTCACAGGGGAATTCTACCAAACTTTCCAGAAAGAACTGACACCAATCTTACTCAAACTCTTTCAAAACATTGAAAAAAATGGAACACTACCTAACTCATTTTATGAAGCTAACATCAATCTAATACCAAAACCAGGCAAAGATGCTACAAAAAAGGAAAACTACCGGCCAATCTCCCTAATGAATATAGATGCAAAAATCCTCAACAAAATACTTGCAAATCGAATCCAAAGACACATTAAAAAAATCATACACCATGACCAAGTGGGGTTCATTCCAGGCATGCAAGGATGGTTCAACATAAGAAAAACAATCAATGTATTACAACACATTAAAAACTCGAAAGGGAAAAACCAATTGATCATCTCAATAGATGCTGAAAAAACATTTGACAAAATCCAACATCCCTTTTTGATAAAAACACTTCAAAAGGTAGGAATTGAAGGAAACTTCCTCAACATGATAAAGAGCATATATGAAAAACCCACAGCCAGCATAGTACTCAATGGTGAGAGACTGAAAGCCTTCCCTCTAAGATCAGGAACAAGACAAGGATGCCCGCTGTCACCACTGTTATTCAACATTGTGCTGGAAGTGCTAGCCAGGGCAATCCGGCAAGACAAAGAAATAAAAGGCATCCAAATTGGAAAAGAAGAAGTAAAACTGTCATTGTTTGCAGATGATATGATCTTATATCTAGAAAACCCTGAGTAATCAACGATACAGCTACTAGAGCTAATAAACAAATTTAGCAAAGTAGCGGGATACAAGGTTAATGCACATAAGTCAGTAATGTTTCTATATGCTAGAAATGAACAAACTGAAGAGACACTCAAGAAAAAGATACCATTTTCAATAGCAACTAAAAAAATCAAGTACCTAGGAATAAACTTAACCAAAGATGTAAAAGACCTATACAAAGAAAACTACATAACTCTACTAAAAGAAATAGAAGGGGACCTTAAAAGATGGAAAAATATTCCATGTTCATGGATAGGAAGGCTAAATGTCATTAAGATGTCAATTCTACCCAAACTCATCTACAGATTCAATGCAATCCCAATGAAAATTCCAACAACCTACTTTGCAGACTTGGAAAAGCTAGTTATCAAATTTATTTGGAAAGGGAAGACGCCTCGAATTGCCAAAGACACTCTAAAAAAGAAAAACGAAGTGGGAGGACTTACACTCCCTGACTTGGAAGCTTATTATAAAGCCACAGTTGCCAAAACAGCATGGTACTGGCACAAAGATAGACATATAGATCAATGGACTCGAATTGAGAATTCAGAGATAGACCCTCAGATCTATGGCCGACTGATCTTTGATAAGGCCCCCAAAGTCACTGAACTGAGCCATAATGGTCTTTTCAACAAATGGGGCTGGGAGAGTTGGATATCCATATCCAAAAGAATGAAAGAGGACCCCTACCTCACCCCCTACACAAAAATTAACTCAAAATGGACCAAAGATCTCAATATAAAAGAAAGTACCATAAAACTGCTAGAAGATAATGTAGGAAAACATCTTCAAGACCGTGTATTAGGCGGCCACTTCCTAGACTTTACACCCAAAGCACAAGCAACAAAAGAAAAAATAGATAAATGGGAACTCCTCAAGCTTAGAAGTTTCTGCACCTCAAAGGAATTTCTCAAAAAGATAAAGAGGCAGCCAACTCAATGGGAAAAAATTTTTGGAAACCATGTATCTGACAAAAGACTGATATCTTGCATATACAAAGAAATCCTACAACTCAATGACAATAGTACAGACAGCCCAATTATAAAATAGGCAAAAGATATGAAAAGACAGTTCTCTGAAGAGGAAATACAAATGGCCAAGAAACACATGAAAAAATGTTCAGCTTCACTAGCTATTAGAGAGATGCAAATTAAGACCACAATGAGATACCATCTAACACCGGTTAGAATGGCTGCCATTAAACAAACAGGAAACTACAAATGCTGGAGGGGATGTGGAGAAATTGGAACTCTTATTCATTGTTGGTGGGACTGTATAATGGTTCAGCCACTCTGGAAGTCAGTCTGGCAGTTCCTTAGAAAACTAGATATAGAGCTACCATTCGATCCAGCGATTGCACTTCTCGGTATATACCCGGAAGATCGGAAAGCAGTGACACGAACAGATATCTGCACGCCAATGTTCATAGCAGCATTGTTCACAATTGCCAAGAGATGGAAACAACCCAAATGTCCTTCAACAGATGAGTGGATAAATAAAATGTGGTATATACACACGATGGAATACTACGCGGCAGTAAGAAGGAACCATCTCGTGAAACATATGACAACATGGATGAACCTTGAAGACATAATGCTGAGCGAAATAAGCCAGGCACAAAAAGAGAAATATTATATGCTACCACTAATGTGAACTTTGAAAAATGTAAAACAAATGGTTTATAATGTAGAATGTAGGGGAACTAGCAGTAGAGAGCAATTAAGGAAGGGGGAACAATAATCCAAGAAGAACAGATAAGCTATTTAACGTTCTGGGGATGCCCAGAAATGACTATGGTCTGTTAATTTCTGATGGATATAGTAGGAACAAGTTCACAGAAATGTTGCTGTATTATGTAACTTTCTTGGGGTAAAGTAGGAACATGTTGGAAGTTAAGCAGTTATCTTAGGTTAGTTGTCTTTTTCTTACTCCCTTGTTATGGTCTCTTTGAAATGTTCTTTTATTGTATGTTTGTTTTCTTTTTAACTTTTTTTTTTCATACAGTTGATTTAAAAAAGAAGGGAAAGTTAAAAAAAAAAAAAAGAAAAACAAGGAAAAAAAAAAAGATGTAGTGCCCCCTTGAGGAGCCTGTGGAGAATGCAGGGGTATTCGCCTACCCCACCTCCATGGTTGCTAACATGACCACAGACATAGGGGACTGGTGGTTTGATGGGTTGAGCCCTCTACCATAAGTTTTACCCTTGGGAAGACGGTTGCTGCAAAGGAGAGGCTAGGCCTCCCTATATTTGTGCCTAAGAGTCTCCTCTTGAATGCCTCTTTGTTGCTCAGATGTGGCCCTCTCTCTCTGGCTAAGCCAACTTGAAAGGTGAAATCACTGCCCTCCCCCCTACGTGGGATCAGACACCCAGGGGAGTGAATCTCCCTGGCAACGTGGAATATGACTCCCGGGGAGGAATGTAGACCTGGCATCGTGGGACGGAGAACATCTTCTTGACCAAAAGGGGGATGTGAAAGGAAATGAAATAAGCTTCAGTGACAGAGAGATTCCAAAACGAGCCGAGAGATCACTCTGGTGGGCACTCTTACGCACACTTTAGACAACCCTTTTTAGGTTCTAAAGAATTGGGGTAGCTGGTGGTGGATACCTGAAACTATCAAACTACAACCCAGAACCCATGAATCTCGAAGACAGTTGTATAAAAATGTAGCTTATGAGGGGTGACATGGGATTGGGAAAGACATAAGGACCAAACTCCACTTTGTCTAGTTTATGGATGGATGTGTAGAAAAGTAGGGGAAGGAAACAAACAGACAAAGGTACCCAGTGTTCTTTTTTACTTCAATTGCTCTTTTTCACTCTAATTATTATTCTTGTTATTTTTGTGTGTGTGCTAATGAAGGTGTCAGGGATTGATTTAGGTGATGAATGTACAACTATGTAATGGTACTGTAAACAATCGAAAGTACAATTTGTTTTGTATGACTGCGTGGTATGTGAATAAATCTCAATAAAATGATGATTAAAAAAAAAAAAATAAAGGACATGAAGAAGAGCATGGCACAGGATATAAAAGACATAAAGAAGACCCTAGAAGAGCATAAAGAAGATATTGTAAGAGTAAATAAAAAAATAGAAGATCTTACGGAAATTAATGCAACTGTAGGCCAAATTAAAAAGACTCTGGATACTCATAATACAAGATTAGAGGAAGATGAACAACAACTTAGCCTCCTTGAGGACCACAGAACAGAAAATGAAAGAACAAAAGAAAGAATGGGGAAAAAATAAAAAACATCAAAATGGATCTCAGGGATATGAAAGATAAAATAAAACATCCAAATTTAAGGCTCATTGGTGTCCCAGAAGGGGAAAAGAAGGGTAAAGGTCTAGAAAGAGTATTCAAAGAAATTGTTAGGAAAACTTCCCAAACCTTCTACACAATATAAATACACGAAGCATAAATGCCCAGCGAACTCCAAATAGAATAAATCCAAATAAACCCACTCCAAGACATATTCTGATCAGATTGTCAAATACTGAAGAGAAGGAGCAAGTTCTGAAAGGAGCAAGAGAAAAGCAATTCACCACATACAAAGGAAACAACATAAGACTAAGTAGTGACTACTCAGCGGCCACCATGGAGGTGAGAAGGCAGTGGCATGACATATTTAAAATTCTGAGAGAGAAAAATTTCCAACCAAGAATACTTTATCCAGCAAAACTCTCCTTCAAATTTGAGGGAGAGCTTAAATTTTTCACAGACAAACAAATGCTGAGAGATTTTGCTAATAAAAGACCTGCACTACTTCAGACACTAAAAGGAGCCCAACTGACAGAGAAACAGAAAGGAGAGAGAGATAAAGAGAATTTTAACAGCCATATATAGAATATTACACCCCAGGTCACCAGGACACACATTCTTCTCTAGTGATCACGGATCTTTCTCCAGAATGGATCGTATGCTGGGACATAAAAACAAGCCTCAATAAAATAAAATTTAAAAAAAAATGAATTTGTTCAAAGCACATTCTCTGACCACAATGGAATACAAATAGAAGTCAATAACCATCAGAGTCTTAGAAAATTCACAAACACCTGGAGGATAAAAATGAGAGGGAGATGAAAACATTCATGGATAATCAAAAGCTGAGGGATTTCATCACCAGTAATCAGTCCCATAAGAAATGCTAAAGGGAGTTGAGCAGGCTGAAAGGAAGGGACACTAAACAATTGACTGAAACTACATGAAGAAATAAAGATTTCCTGTAAAGATCACATGGTAAATATAAATACCAATACTACTGTATTTTTGACTTATAACTCCACTATTTACTTCCTACAGGATCTAAAATACATAAACTGTAATGATAAATCAGTGGTTTTGGACTCAATGTAAAATATGTTATTTTTGACAAGAACTACATAAAGGTGGGGGAATGATGGAGTATAGGAACATAGTTTATGTGTCATATTGAAGTTAAGTTGGTATCAAAGAAAAACAAGATTGTTATAGATTTAAGAGGTTAAATTTAAGCCCCATGGTAAACACAAAAAAAGTATCAGAGAATATGACCATAGAGATGAAAAGTAGAATAGGGGTTCCGATAAGTGGGGGAAGTGGCAATGGGGAGTTAAGCAATGAGAGTAGGGTTTCTATTTGGGGTGAAGGGAAACTTCTAGAAATGGATGGTGGGAAGGTGATAACATTACAACATTCTAAATGTGATTAATCCCACTAATGGAATGCTAGGGAGGGGGTGGAATGGGAAGATTTAGACTATATATATGTTTCCACAATTGGGAAAAAAAAAAAAAAAAGACAGTCTAAATAGATGACAATCAAATGCCAAGGATGATACTGGATGGGATCTGAGGATGGAGGAGAGGAGGCTCAAAGGGACACAGATGGGACACAAGAAAAAAAAAAGGAAATATAGAACGTAAGCTTTATATCAGTGTTGAATTTCTTGAACTTCTTAGCTGCGCTTAATGAGATTGCATAAAAGAATGTTCTTGTCCATGGGAAAGGTATATGTGAATTATATTGTTTGTTCAAAGGTATGTGCAGCTTGCTCCCATATGTTAAGAGGACAGAGCAATAGATGATGGATGATAGGGAGGGAGGGAGGGAGAGAGGGAGGGAAAGAAAGAAACGGCGGTGTGACAGGATGTTAAAAGTGGTGGATCGGGGTATTGGGGGAGGGGGGTCGGGGTATGATGGAGTTCTATGTATGGGGTTTGTACTGTTTTTGCAACTGTTCCTGTAAGATTGAATTTATTCAAAATAAAATTTATTAAATTTAAAAAAAGAACATTATTATAGTTGTACAAATAACTATAGTCCATGGTTTACATTTGGGTTTAGTGTTTGTGTTGTACACTGGTCATACAGACTCTGGAAAGAGAATGTCTGGGTTTGAATCTCTGTTCTGCCATCATTAAGCCTGACAAGTAACCTAAACTCTCTGGGACTCAGCTGCCTTATCTTTTAAATGGAAATAATAATTATGACAAGCTCATAGGGTCATTGTGAAAATTAAAAGACATGATTAAATGCAAAGCATTTAAAACAGTGGCTGGCTCAGAATCAGTACCCAGGAAATGTGAGCTATTCGTATTATTAATCAACAGGATCATGGAAGCCATGGTCCAGACCATGGAAAATTCGGAAGCCACGTAGGTGGTATTTAAATGAAGGGCTTAGACGCTGGAGCTGTCCCATTTTGAGGTAAAAACTAAAAGTCTACATAGAAGATGTTTCTAAATTTCCCCCTAATTCTTACACATAACTTCTTTCTCTGAATCAGACAAGTATTTTTTTTAATCAAATTAAGTCAAAGTTCATTTTAACTGCAGTATATATTTTCAGAAGGTGAAGGCAGAAAAGCAGGTAGATTTTGTCACCTTAATTTCTCTTGGTCCTGTGGAAAGAAAAGCTGAGTCTCAGTCTGCCATAAAGGTGATACAAATAGAAAAGAAAGGGGAAGCAGGAAGAATTTTCAGGCCAATGACTAGTCAGTACAACAAGTAAAAGAGCCAAAGTCTAAACAGTCATTTATAATCAAAACAAAACATCCTAATATTTGTCATGTTCTAATGAATCTGCAGTGGTGGAAAAGGAACCAATAATAAGTCTAAGTAGGTTATTAGCTGAAACACAGGCACAGGAGATAGAAAAGAAAAAATTAGCTCAGGAAAAAAAACCTTCTGTCTGCAAACTTAAAACCAAGCAGATAGGTTTTGTTTCATTTTGTTTAAAAATTCTTTTTTTAAACAGTGCATCACAGCACTAGAACCACCTGTGGAATACCCAGGCCAAAAACCAACATTAAACTCAACCACTTCAGTTCTATTGCCCCTTAATTTGATTGGAGCCATATTTTTCCACCTTGGAGTTGTAAGAGAATACAAGTTGTTAGCAAAACACTCTAAGGCCTCATTTTGAGGCCTTCTCCTGTCTTTCCAAATATGTGTCAAAGTTACTCAGAGGGAACCAAGAGAAAATATGCTTACCAAAAGACGGGGAGCAGGGGGCAGAAAAACGGCCATGTGTACATGAATATGCTAAATAGTGTTCTAAACCTGAAAACACTTTTGTTATTTATTTTGCTTAATTAAGATAACCAAAACATTCTAATTTATGGAATTGTTTCTTTAGAAAACATGCTGTTAAACCTAACCATGAAGCTACACCTCTTTAGAGCTTGTTTGCATAGCTTGTGAATCCTATAATTCAATACTTACTCTCACAATTTTATCTGCCCAAACAAAAAACTCTAAAGGAAATTCAACTGAAAGTGATACCATATTATGTTGTTTGATGTAGTCTATTAGTAAGATATTGAGGGTCTAAAAAAGTCCTTCTGAGGGTCACCTACACATATCTGCTACAAAGGTCAGTAAACTACAGTTTGCATAATGATTTTTTTAATAACCTGATTAGAATCCTTGGGATATGATTATGACTTTTTTTGTCTTACAAATCTTCATTAAGATATGGCATTAAAAACTATGCCCTGGTTTCACTATTGGGTGACAGATGGCTAAGTGCTGATTGAAAGACAAGAGAAAAATGGCTTCAACCAACTGAAAGAAGTGTTTGCAGGACAAGGATATAAGCCACAATTAAGGGTAGTCCTGAAATTCAGGACTAATGACATAATAGCAACACGATGAAATGTCTCAGCCAATATAGTTGAGGTCCATTTAAGAAACATTTATTGAGTTCCTTGTATGAGTCAGGACCGATCCCTCCTCTTAAGATGCTCACCACCTAGTTTTGTTCACTCACACATAAGAAGCACAGGACAAGGACCATATTATAGGAGAGGATGATGAGGAAAAAGGAGGCCCAGGGTTCTAAACAGAAAGGACCAGCAGATTAAGAAAAAGAATTAAGAAAATCTTTTCATGTCTTACTGACTGGTCTAATTTTATACACATTATCCTAGCATGGCACAGGAACTTACATGTTAAATTTATAAACCATGATCTACTAGACAACACCCTCCAGTCATATCAGTGGAGTTTCTGTTGTGGTGGGGGCCTCTAAGTAGCCAGAAAGAAGGGTGCTGGATATTCCTAGAATTTAAAGTAGTTCTAGCATGGTTACAGAAAATTACTAAAAGTTTGCATTTCAAATTATCTGTTTCCTTCCTAATATAAAGTCTCCTTACAAACCAATGTAATCAAACCATTAGTTTTGTGGTTCTAAGAAATTAAGAGATTTCCTCCAAGTCACGTAGTTCATTGTGACAGAACCTGAACCAGACCCGATTTCTTGGCCCCCAATATAATGTTCTTTCAGTTAGACCAAACTGCTTCTCAGACGTGAAGATGAGAGCCAGAAACTGAAGTGCTGGTGGGAGCATTTGTTTTATTTGATAATCAGAAACTCTCTGGAAAACATAAGACAGATAATAGAGCTATCCAGAGGAAGTTACAGGCTTGCTGATTTAGCCTTGGAAACCTACAGCACAGGCAAGAAGAAAAATAGGGCAAATTCTCCAAAACAGCAGACCTTCCCAGAGACCAGGGCTGGTGTATCCACCTGTCTCCGCATCAGAGCACAGCACCCAGAGGACACAAGGTAGAGCCATCGGTGAAAAGGATGGGATGGCCCAAGCACATTCCAAGGGGCCAGCAGGGGATTAGAGGGAGAAGCTCCACTCATGGGCTTCACCTGCAGATTCAGAAGCTGCTTCTGCTTGAGGACCCAGCGCAGAGGCAGAATGTTCCTTGGAATTTGTGCAGAACCACAAAGGTGGTCAGGAAGGTAGCAAGCCAGGAAGGGAAGTTGGAGTGGAATTTCCACAGGCTAGCTCCAAGAAAAGTGGAGAAACTTGCCCTCTCAGTATTTCAAAATCAATTCTAAGTAACGAAGAGTCAACATCCAAATGTCTCTTAGCATTCCTTGCGCTTACTTATTTCATTTTTTCCCTTCTTCTTCCATCTAGCTTTCCTTTCCATGGCCCATCTCCTCCACCTCTGCCGTCTTCCTTGCCAGTTTTAGGAGTGGCTGTGCTGGTTGGTGGCTCCAGTGGAGCTAGGACCACTGGGCTCAGCCTACTACCCCCTGTACCAGTTCAGGGGCTGTGAAGCAGAAAAAGGTAGGCTCAGTAGGTCATCTGCCCCTGGCCTCCACTCAAAATGAGACCTTCTGGCTGTTTTCCACCCTTCTGAATTCACATATGCTATATCCAATTTCTAGTTAAGACAACAGAGATGTCAACATTTCCATATGCTTCTCCTCATACTAAAGTACCATCCTTCTAAAGGTAGTTTAGGTCCCCAAGAGATTGTGCGGTGACAGAGAAGCAGACCTTGTTTACCAAGGAGATGCCAGGGTGGGGTCCAGGCCAATATAATCATCTAATCATCATCGCTGTCCCCAGGCTGTCCACAGCTGTGCAGCTTGGATCTGGCCTCTTCCTGGCACGCATGCTCCACTAATAACAAGCTTAGGAATACAGAAGAGTGCAGCACACACTGGGTGAATGCACATACTCTCTTGCCCTTCTCTCCTGTAAGAATAGTTAACCAAGCAAAAGGTTCAGAAAAAACTGGAGAAAGAAAAGTTCTCATTAATGTATTGACACTTGCCTCAAAGCTTGGCCTATCTCAACAAGTCACTTTAGTTTCACATATACCTGGTTCCTCACAGGACAAATAAAGGAAAAACAAAGACCTTTCAGTAACTATGCTTCTCACAGCTGTGCAGTCAAGAGGCAGGAAAGACACTTTTTATAACTTCCTCTGGCACTAACTAAAAACTCTGGACTTCGGGGAAGCTATTAGAAAAAGGTTAAATATGAGACCAGATAATGATATGCTAAGTGACTTATGTCGGGGTTGTTTGAACACTTCTCAGAAGCAATTGCTATTGAGAGTTGGTGACCACTTTAAAGAGCTCTGGAAGAGGCAAAATCTGCAAGCAAATGCTTCTGTGAGGCCCTGGGAGGAGCAGGCTGAAGACTTCTTATTTTTTACAAACATTCTTGAAAACATTTGTTCTCAGTTCTTTAATTCAAAGATTACTAGCTACCCATACCTAGTAATTATTTCCTATATGTGGCATCTTTTCCTGTATTGTTCTTTGTTTAATTTTCATTCTACAAAGACATAGCTTTACATACATAGACGTACCCTCCCCCTTTCTTTCATTGTAAGCTATAGGGGGTTTGGGTCGACATCTTTAGGTTTGATATTTAATTTATTCTGAACAAATCTGTAAGCCAATTATTTAATAGTATTGTGATAATAAGAGTTTACTTCAAAAGTCCTATTTTTTGTAACTTAAAAATTAGTATGTAACCTTTTCTGCTTCCTAAAACTCGAGCAGCCCCCTTATAAAATTTGCAGTATGACCCAAAGCACCTTGTGCTGTCAATTACAGGGTTATAAACATCTAGCCACCAAAGCTATCTGATTGGCTTAACGTCCCCTGGTGCTTTATAATGATAACTACATAGTATATAATTGCATGGTCCCCAGAAGATACTTATAATTGAATCACAGGGCATTTTGTGAATGTTTAGGACAGTGATTAGAGGACCACAAAGTGATAATACTGCAACTCTCACCAGCTAGAATGAAGCACCCTAAAAATCAATTTAATTTCAAGTCCTTTGGATATTAAATAATTATAACACAAATCACAATAGGAGGAAGTTTTTTTTAATTGAACTGCCCCCATAACCCATGGTGATTATATTTCTTAATAGCTTATAAAAAACACAGTTATATTTTCAGATTCATAGTTCTTCACCCAAATGAAAAAGCTGTATGAGAGTTGGAGCATTCAGAATCCCAGTTCTACTTTTGCTGTTGTCACCTACTTATTTGATGTTCTAGTAAGTGAGTTGAGTCTCAGTGTAGCTCACTTGTCCAATAAATGTGCAGCATAATTAGAATGTCAAATATTGGTTTACCAATATATCGGTTTTACCAATGTAAAACAGCTATAAAGATGTTTTACAAATTTAATTAATTAGAGACAAGGATACCTCATCTACCCCAAATTCCCCATGTCTTAACACCTCAAAATGTATTACTGTTTCTTACCCTCACCTTTTGTAAACCCTAAGGCTAACTGAAAACTCTGGACTTTGGGGAGGCTATTAGAAAAAGGTTAAATAAAGGCTATTAGAAAAAGGTTAAAATCTTCCTTTCTTTCTTCTCCAGTTTCCCCTTCTAGCTCTCTTTCTTATTATTCCCAACTCACCCCTTCTGCCATCTCTACCATCACAGGGATTTATGGGAGTTGTAGTAGGAGCTTCAGAAGTTGCTGTGGCTACTTATACTGCACAGGGCAAGGATGTGGAAGACTCAAGTGTAGGACTTCCTCAGTCATTAGCTTCTTGATTCCATTTCTTAAAAGGGAGATAATGTAAATATTGTCCCCCTAACAAAGGAAGCATGGGGAAAGTAAAAGCAGAAGTCCTCCTCCCTTGACTTTGACTTGTATAAACACACTATCAAGGACACAACCACCCTAGCAAGTAAACAGAACACAGCACTCCAGACAGCCCTCTGGATGCTTTGAATCAGTTCCCAGGAACAGGCATAAACTTTCCCAACCCCTGAATGCTATATAGTAAGTGTATATCCCCTTAACAAAAGATTTTTATGAAGATCTAATTTCCTTCACCTAAAAACATTTTTCCAAGGCCAGTGGTCAAAATTCACTTGGTAAAAATGTAAACCCTAAGGCCTGAAAAACTATCAGTTCCCCTAGTAGAGCCCCAGCATTAAAATATAATCTCTGCAAGTAAGGGGAGGATTGGGGAGATGGGCTGCTCAGGGTGTTCTTTTTACTTTTATTTTTATTCTTACTTTTATTATTTTTTTAAATAATGAAAATGTTCAAAAATTGACTGTGGTGATGAATGCACAATTATATAATGATACTGTGAATAACCGTATACTTTGGATGATTGTATGGTATGTGACTATATCTCAATAAAATTGCAAGAAAAAAATATATATATAATCTTGGATTAATGATTAGTAAAACATCACAGAACTAAATACACATATACATACATAAGTATGTTTTCCAGTGCATTTGGCATTGTAATGACTCTTGTTCATGAGAAAAAGATTCACTCATCCCAATACCATACCCGACCTTTACTGGTGACTCAAAAAAAAGGTTCCTTAGAGACCAAGAATATGGTTGATATTTGGTGTCCTTGATTAGAGAATGGACTGCCCAATCTCTTCTTTTAGCTCCTGAAATAAAAATATTCTCATACAGAGCACACAATAGCACAGGCTGCAGCCTTTCCTCGTGGAGTGCGATTCGCTCAAAGACTTGCCTTCTGCTATGTTTGCAAGAATCACTCTCCCAGGATCGTGTAGCCCTTTGGTGTTAAGAGGAAAGGATCCAGAATGGCTGGCCATGACTCCGCAGAAGTTGAAGTCAAAAAGGATTCCAAATGATGATGTTCCTTTGGCCAACACGGAGCACACTAACAGGACAGCCAAGGGAGGTCCCACCAGAGGAAAGTGGAATTAATGAGTCTTTTTATGCACACACACATGCCAGTTTCACACATTTAGAAAATAGACCCATGTTAAGCAAGGGCCTATTTTAGCACTGTCTTGTAAAAACTAGATAGACAGGTTCTCTCTCCATTCTAGCAGCAGCACTGCCCCTAATATACTTGCTGGTTTTAGCCATTCTAGCCTTAATATAGAGAGGTAATGTGTAAAGTGCATCTGAAAAGCATTAAAAAAATTTTGTTTCACTCTCACAAGAAGTATTGAGCACCAGTGAAATAAGACATCTAATAATTAATCGGCATTCTCATTCCTGTGGAAATTTTTCCCTTTGTGATCTGGCCACTGGGGTGCTATGCAAAAAGATCCCAATTTATATTCACTGAACAAATGATTTGATTAGTGACCAAAGCAAGGAGGCGTGCACACTCTCCAACGTGAGCTTTTCTGCGTGACCAGAGTCAGCCACCATACAGCATGGCTGGCATGGGGCCAGTGCCCTCCTGCCAACGAGGCTAGAAGTTTCTGAAGAGCTATCATCCACCCAGTGCTGGAAGAGTTCCCCAAACAAAAGCCGGCCACTGAGTTCAACAACTGGCTTGCAATGGTGCCATATGCTTCACAATATTGCCCTGCTGTAACACTGGGGCCTGTCTCCAGAGTTCCCGTGCTGCACAGCTGTCAGCCCGGGAGCTGTTTTATCATTATTTTCACTGTTTTATTACTTTTCTGGGAATTCAAATCAGTGTAACCATGCTTGATGCACCGGGTGAAAAATGGTGTCTCCCTCCCCTTCCTCCTTCAACCTAATGAATTGCCATCTTTCATATCAAAGAATAATGAGCACCAAACCACATAATATTTATTTATGGAACAAAAGACATAGGAATGGAAAAGGGGGAGAAAGCAGAAGCAGCTCCTGGGTGTGGCTAGAAGAAAAGCTGGACATTGTAAAGGAGCTCCTCGATCTGATCCCTGGTGATATTAGGTTCAATTTCTCAGGAAATCCAAACATTCGGCATTCCCCATCCTTCCGTTTGAGCCCTCTTTCAAGCAAATCCCTAGTGGATACTAACAGACCCTGCTGCTGAGAGCAGACAGTAACCAAATGTAACCAAATGCAACTTGGACTTGACTGTGAACTGTCTAAACATCTTCTTTCTGGGTTACATTCCCCTGAAGAGCCTCCACTCCTCTCTAAAGAACCTCCTCTCCTCTCTCTTCCCAGCAATAAGCCATTATACCCCAGAATGTTCCAGGTAGATCCTTTCTTCCCCTATGTCATCGTCACCTCCACTGTGGATGAGGGCATGATTTGGCCTGGGGAGGAAGAGCCACAGAAACAAGGGGATACCAGATGTTTGCTTGCCTCCAATGACATGAATTTTACCCCTTCCCCCTTTTTTGTCATAATCTAACCTTCACAATCTGTTCTACAAGTTTTCTTTTGAATCCAGAAAATAGAAAATAATGTGCAATAGTAGGAATAATTTAACCCAACCCACGATTAATCTTTTTTTCTACAGTCGGTTTAATTGTTCTCTTTGCAAAGGATCTCCAAATTGGGAGGAACAAGACGGACTACTAAGTCAAGTTAAAGGTGAATGAGCCAAGTTTCGTAAAGGCCACTTCCCCAAATGCATGAACTGCCAAAGTGAAAGGAAAACTATTCTTTAAAGTAAGATAGCTATGAAACAATGGTTCCTCAAAACGCTTTATGCTCATGCTAAGAGAGAGGTTAAAGTTAAAGGGCACCGTGAAGAACTTAAGGGGCTTTTGACACCAGGAGCTGAGTTGCTGTTTCTTCCTCCTATCTAGAAAATATTACTCAATATCTTGAATTTCTCCATTTAAAAATTCTATTTTGAAAATGAAAAAATAACAGATTTTTTTAAACTATGAAAAATGTCTAAATCATTTTAAAAAATCACAAAACAATCTACTTCTTCCTATAACCTGTGCCACCCATATGGCTGTGAATTTTAACATGGAAAAATTTTTATTAGGGATGATTTTCCTCAAACCCAGTAATCGAGTCATCTTCTTGAGCAACTTGCTTGTTTCCTCTTTTTACAGTCTCATCTCTGTAAGTCTGTCAAAGCTAATTATCTCTCTTCTCAAATTTATTGCTCTTTGGTGTATCATAAACACATATATTATGAAAAGTTGAAGAAAATAAGTGAAGTGTGCATTACACTGTGAAGGAAAAGATAGACATAAATAATTGTTCAAAGTATCCACTATCTTTGTTAGTGGAGTAATGAAAATGGCGTTAGAAAAAGTGGATGAGAATATCAAAGCCAGTCTGCCCTCCATGAGGTAACACCAGAAACTCCTACACCATCACTTTAGGGTACAGAGGGAAGCAAAATTCTCAGGCTTACAATCTTTTGACATTCCAGACCACAGAAAAACACGAAGCCTACGAAACCAGTAACACAAACAACCTGTGCTGGAGCCAAGGGAGCAGAGACATGATTCTCACAAGCAGGCACACACACACTGTCATCAAGTTCCGTTACATGCAACTATAGTTACATATTCCTAAGTACTCCAATTCCAATCTCAGACCACAAATTTAAAATTAATAAAAGCCACACACCCCCACCCTAATGATTCATATCAAACCTTTAAATCTACAGAGGATCAAACACTGAAAAAGCAACAGCCCATTTGAATCTCAATAGCCTGAGTGCTAGCTAGATATCCCTGGTCCTCAAAGTACCAATTTGTCATACTTTGTCATCCCCAAAGTTACCACTGCATATACCTAGATAACTGTGGGCTCCAGAAGTATTCCACTTTAACAAATACCATCTGCCAGAAATAAATTTTGAGTATGTTTATTTACTGTTACGACAAACGACTTTTTCAAATATTCCTTCAATATTGTGTGGGAATTAAGCAACATGAAATCAAAATCTAAAATCATTGTTTCCATGCTTCATTGAAGAAAATGAACATGTTTTTAGAAATTCAATAGCAGCTGCAAACCACTTAGGAATTCCTAGTTAAACTGCAAAATACATTTTTGACCATTTATCCATAACAACTTGTAAGCTGAGAAAGTTGCTTCTTTATATAAACCACCTCTGTTTACCAAACATTTGAGAATCTCCTGGTAAAGGGCTACTGCACAACATGAATAGTAAGAGAATGTTACAATTCACCTCCCCAGAATGAGGTGCTGATCCACGCACACCACTGTGAGGAAATACCTTAAGTGATTAAAGATAAACAACACCTGCATGCTTTCCAAAGCAGTCCACTGCCGTAACCACACACTCTCCTTGGGAAAGAAGGAGAGAGGATGGACTCAAATACCACAGTAGATTAGAACTGGGAACAAAAGGAGCAGGAAACAAGATGGGAACATGTAAAGGGAATGTGTATGTTTTATCTCAGCTGGGAACTTTGACATTATTATTGCTTAGACATTCTAAAGCTAAAACACCAGAATAAACAATTAAAACAATTTTATCTAATTTCTTTTACTTAGCATCCAGTAAAAAAAGATGTTGTAAATCTGTTGAGCTCTGACATATGTCAAGTTTCTTGGCATAAATGTTGACATTAATCCCCAGATACTCCTATTTATAAATTCATATCCACAGTTATTTAACGCTCTTCATGGCTATTCTGTTAGAATTAGCCTTGAAATTTCACATTTTTCTTTAATAAAAAATCAACAGGTCTGACATACACACAAGATATGTTATAAAAAACAACCTTCATAATAAACTAAAACCTCTTTCTAGTCATTTATTACCTGTTGTTTCTCATTTCTGGACTTTCAAAGAAAATTAAAAAATGCTTTCTAAAGGAATTAGAAATTAGAAGTTTATTGCAGCATAGCCATAATCTCAAGAGCCTCTGAAAAACAGTTCTTATCTAAAAGTTATTATAATGAGATATCTATGAAATAACCAATATTCAAAACAGATAACCATTTATCTGCCTAAAATCAATTATCGAGGTAAATGTTATACTACATGCAAAATGAAAGGCAGTTGTCTACCTTGTATATAAAGTCATCCTTAAAAGAAAACACTAACGCTAGAAATTAAAGAAGCAGATCCTGGAAAAATCAGAAGCAAACAAAAACAAGAAAAATGACATTCTGCAGAATAATGGTAGAGCAGCTAAACTAAACAGAGAAGGAAAACTCAAAGGTTGACATTTTGTCACATGAGCAGAGCAGAACTCTAAGGATCCCTTAGTTCATCATATTGGATGGCCTAGTTTCAAGATTAGGAGGCAAGTATCTTATTTTATGTATACAGCCAACTCTTGCTATGAAGCTATTGAAACAGAAGACATCCAGCTGTCTTTGTCCCTAAAGCCTGCGTTAAGTACATACCTGCATTAACTTAGCTCTGCCAAAGGGTTTTTTTTTTCTCGCCAAGATACTAAAAGTGACAGAAAATGGCTGCTGCTGATCAGCATCCAGGTCATAGACAGAAGCATAACGCCTAGTGTATTGGAACTGTATTGGTAGAGAATGACCTGTAAAGTTTAGGAAACAGTCCCCCTAACCACTTACATTGCCTCCCTTAGTCTATTTCTCTGACTCAAATCACTGCCACCTACTCCTTGCACAAATTTCCAGGTCACCGTGACAAAGATGAAACATGAGGCAGTGGTAAAGGAAAGCGGGAAAGGATGAAGGGACACCTAAGGCCAGATATATCTGAGGCCAAGTGGAGACTTCAAAGGTAAAGCTGGAATCCTCATTATAAAATTGCAAAGACCAGCAGTCCCACATACCTTAATCTGAGTTCCTGTTGAACGGATCTGAATACCTAAAGAAAAGCCAAGTTGGTAAGAACTGCACCTTGGGAGAGTTAGTAGAAAATGCAGTTGCTCACGCAACTTTTGCTATTCAAGAAAGAACACTTCAGTCAGGTGAAGGCAGAAAAACGTAGCCGCCAAGAGCACAGATTGTTCCAGCTATGTAAAAAAAAAAAAAAAATATATATATATATATATATATATATAGGCTATAGTTATGTTTTTCTCAGCATAGGAAAGCTGCTATGAAAAGGTAAATCAAAATCAACAAGAACCATGACGAAGGGCAGTCTTCGGACCACCCCAGCACACGTGTATAATGAAAAGTGATAGGACTTCTCACTGTCTAAACAAATGCTATAAGGGGACTGTTGAAGCAAAGTCCATTTTGATGCATTTTCTAGTTGGCCAAGTCAGCAGGTAGTTATTACCATGTTACACAGATGACTGGATTAGTCAGGGTAATTTAACCTGTAGGAAGTGGCAACTCACAAGCCTGAAATTTTTATGACCACAGAAACCTGCACCCACTCATACTCCATGTACTGTACCACAAACTGAAATACATTTTACAAATAAAGCCATTCCATCAGGACTGTGCAACAGAGAGCTCAGGAAAGACAAAGATAACTACAAACTTGTTCAAGAAAGTGAATTGCCCACTTTTATAGAATGAACAGGAGCTGGTTAACTAGGCTCCTACTTCAATAACCTCCACTTTAGGATCAAATGAAAAGAAGGAACATCATTCCTGCAAGATCTGTTGTTTGCCAGGTGCACAGCCTTGAGAAACTGATATTCACATAAGACTGAAAAGAACACCACCATTTAATAGAGTCAATGACTTTTTTAAACTATAGCCTTAAAGAGACAATTATCATTTGCCCAAAATGGATTATAGTAAGATTCTGGTGTTGTATTAAACCACATTGGATTAAGAGATTTTTCTGCCAACTTTTTTTCTGTTTATACATACTACATATACAAAAGAACCTTAAATGCTTGCTACAGAAATGCTCACATATGTGCAAAGGTTGTTCATGCAGTGACTTTAGTAAACAAAAAATTAGGAAGTACCAGGCAGTCTACCAATAAGGGATCATTAATAAATTATGAAATATCAATATAGAATGCTACATAGCAGTTAAAAAGAATGAGTTGAGGATCTATATTTATAGACTTGGACAGGTCCTCCAAATATATTCAGTGGAAAAAGTGAATCTCAGAACAATATGTATAATATGATTCCATTTATTTCAAAAATAAGTGTGTGATTATATACAATATAGAAAATATATGTAAGAAAAAAAGAAGAAGGTCTGGAGAGATACATTTCAAATTGCTAACCATTGTAACTAAGGAGGGAAGTAACACTGAAGGAGGGCTGTTACTCTCTAACTTGCTTACTTTCATTTAGTAATTTATTCAACAAATACTTACTGACTTCCTACTATGTACAGATACGTCCTTTGCTAGTTATGAAGCTAGAGAGATGAATAAATAGACAAAGTCCCTGTCCTCATCAAACTGGCATTTAATTTCTATGTTGTTTAAATGTTTATAATTTAAAAAAGAAGAAAGATGATGTAATCACTTCTCCAACAAATTCCAGCCAAGAGAGCAACTTTTGCTGGAACATTCCTACTCATCAGGGCAGTCTACTGCACCTTTATACAGCTTTAATTCTCATAAAATTGGGTTTTTAAAAAATATTAAGTTAAAGCCTGGCTCCTAGTAACTGCCAACCACAGATCCTAAATTTATCCCCTTGAGGCCATAAAAGAGCACATCCAATCCTTTCTTCACACGACAGACATTCAAGTATTTTAAGAAAGCAATCATATCACCCTCTGAATCAGACTAAACACCTCCAGGTCTTCCAACTGTTCTTCATGTGACATAGTTTCAAGGTCTTGCTTCATTCTAAAGTTCTCCTCTTTGTCTAATTTCCTCTAAATGCTTGCTCTCACACCCCAGTCATGGTGCTAGAAGTGTCACCTAGTCAAAAAAGAAAGACAGACAATGATCTGCCTCACTTTGACTACCATCCTTTAATCTTATTCTCCACCGTGCCAACTAATCCTCTCCCTCCACCAAATGATTTGCAAATAAAATATATTTTGTTATAAAAAAGCAATGCTTGCAAAAAGACACAAAACACTAGCACCCTTGAGATTTTCCTAAATGCTACATTATTAATTCCACTAACATGTCCTACTAAAACCACAAATACCATTTCATAAAGTTAACCTGAAACTATACCCTACTGCAAGTCCAATGAGTGTGAGGAGGCCCTGTTCACCCCTGCCCCCCCATTGCCTAGAATTCTGCCAGAAACCTAGTGGTTGCTCAACACATATTCATTAGACCTTGATTTATGCACGCTTTATGCAACTTGCCCTCGGGCAAGAGGCAACAACGAGGTGAAATGGAAGTAATTCCTAAAAATATGCCCAGCATATAGGTAGCACCATTAAGTCCTGGGGACTCTGACATAGAGTAACTCATTTGATCCTAACAGTCATCCAGTGAAGTAAGAAGAGTGAGTACCATTCACCCTGCTGATAGGCAATGAGCAAGAGACAGAGAACCACGAATTGAAGAGCTGAAACACGACATGGTTAGCTAGGACAGAGCCCAAATGCAATATGGTGGTATTGAGTTGAATAGTTCTTTGTTGTGAGGGGTTGGCCTGTGCACTATAGGATGTTTAGTAACATCTCTGGCCTCTACCCACCAAAATCCAGTAGCACCACCTCCTGCCAAGTTGTGACAACCAGTGTCTTCTTACATTGTCCAATGTCCCTGAGGGTGACGGAGCAAAATCACCACAGGTAGAGAACTACTGATTTAAAGGAATCCCATAGTAAATCCATTCAAATGGCAGTAGTGGTAATTTACAAGAGCATGTAATTATTTTAAGAATATGATTTTTTTAGATACAAACAATATAGCTATTCTTGAAAATATATATTCAAGTTCTGCAGGTTCAGAATAAAGCTATCAAAAGTACACTTAACTTCCATAAACTTCCAAGGCAACAGGACACTATCTATTCACCACAAATAAGCAAAAATAATTACCTTTTATGTTTATCCACCCTGCCATCCATTCCAGATGCTTCTTCTAAAATCCTCCTCCCTCCTTTGCCTTTCTTACTTTACCACTGTTTCTTAAAGCCCTTAATGGGTACCCATCCCTGTAAGTTCACTCTCAATCATTGAGCTACATTCCGCATCTAGCAAACAATCAAAGAAAGGAAAATAACCACTGTGAGAATAAGGAGCACAAGCAGAGCTTGTCTTTTAGAGCTGTGCAATCCTTTTGAGTCACTGTTGCCCAAGTTAAATCTGCACAATGGACTCAGCACTTGGGTCTTTTTCTTTGAAGGAAGAGAAGCCCCTGCCCAGGAATGAGTGTTCTGGAGGTGGAGAAAAATACTGTGAGAAGGAAGAAGAGAAATATAGTAATGTATCCTAAACACTTTAACAGTTGAGGGTTGGAGGTAGAGGGGTCCCAAAACACAAAACATCAAACAACCAGATTCTACACAACATGATGGAGATTTATGGAGTTAGAAAGGAAAATCTAGAGATTGTTAGTTAAAAATTACATATTTCACTTACATTTTCAGTTCTTAGGCTATTCCAGAAGTGGGATGAATTTTATTCATATTTTTAAAAATTCTACTTCAGCATAAAGGTCATTTGCAAACCAATGGGAGGTCCAATATAATTAAAAGAGGTGCCTAAAACTATTCTTAAGGAATCACTTTCCTTATGCCAGAGGACGTACTCCAAGTCTTTTGAGACTTTTATTAAATTCCCCCAAGAATAGTATGCACAGTTCACCTTTAAAAAAAACTGAGCCATAGTAGTAATTTCCTCTTCATCATCTACATGTGTGTATGTGGCTCTAAGTGAAAGTTGCTTATCTACAATTCAAAAGTCCCTTAGCTGTGTAACAGATGGAATAGCCAGGTAGACTTTAAAAAATAATCATGAGTTCCTTCAACCATCCACTCAATAGAAACCCCGTGATCTTTCAGTATAATACAACAGGCTCTCATCTCCTTTTCTGAGTAATTTTATCCAACCTTATTTCTTTAGTTCTTTAAACTTTTTTCTTAGGTTTAACCAAAAAAATTGAGAAATAATCAGTTCTGGTGATAGCTGATTTTGCAGAAGCTAACATTTCCAACTTAATACATGAAGAATGAATTCTGGCATACATCTGTCTTAAAAGTTTGCTGTATTTTTTAATGAAATCTTAATTTGAGGGTTCTTACAACTTGGCAGTAGATTTGTAAATCACATTTTTTTTGCAGATGCCCATGTAATTTAATTGGAAGCAACAGGAAAGTAAAGCCATATTATTTGTCTAAATATCATGAGACTGTAACTCAGCCTAAAGCTGCTGAGAAGTCATCCACCATTAAACCTAATACTGATTAAAAAGCAAACTGTTATCGCCTAAAAAAACTGTCTAAAAGAATGCTGAAAATCTACAAAGGATATATATTGTCAAAATCTTGGACCCAAGAGTGCAAGTTTGCATTTTAATTTCTGTCAAGCCCTACAGACTCTGTACCAATATTGCCGAATGGATGAATGAATGAATGAATGAATGAAAATTCAGTCTACTCTCTTATTATTTGTGCTAATGAAGAGTAAACAGTGTATAAAATCAAACCCATAATTAATCCAGAATTGGTTTTATTCCGATGTTTCAGCAGTTACAAGTTCGGAAGCACCAAAATTAAATGTCTTCTCTTCTTATTGCTTCTTCCTACTCTTTGGGAAAGGTGCTAAAAGAGTGAGTGGACATGACCAAAGGTTGGCAGCAGGAGGGGGAAGGAAAAAGAAGCAAGCAGCTACAGATCTAAAAACTCAATAATCAGCCTCTGATAAATAGAGTAAAAAATGCATAGCTATTTGAGAAACTTAAAAAGAAGATATTATGAACATCTTGGGGCTGAGTTTTACATAAGTTCCTCTTTAAAGAGTCTGATGATGTCCAATAATTGATTTCACAGTCCTCTATGATGTGTAATGTGGAAAAATAAGATAGAATTTAGCCATCTTAAGCTCAAGAATACAGTACAGGACTGTTAATAAAAAAACATACAGCACTAATCACAAATAAAATTCCATACTTCAAGTGCATTCAAGAATCACAATGTAATGTACAAAATGGTTTCTTGGACCAGATCCCTTCTATGGCACCCAGCACCAAGAGAGGGAGAAGTAAAGAAAATAAATCCCTACCACTATCTCAACTGAATGGAAAAGCCCTGTCAGAAAAGCTTCTTTAACAACAATTAGCTATTGGTTTCAGAGATATTTAGAAAATAACTCTATATAACTATTTTAATGTTTAAAATTCTCATCCTTCGTCTTACAGAAATGTCATTTTACAGAACTACTCATTTTCCTCATTTCAGGTGGCAGGAAATCCAGAGAGATTCTAAAGCTTGCCTTTAGAATTCTAATGGAATAGATGAAAAGTACCTAACATTCTACCTGCCTGAAAAGTCAGCTTTCCTTGGGAAGGAACTCAGCATGAAGAGCATTTTGTAGATTATGATTAATAGTTAACTAACCATGCTTCTGCTCTACTGATCTCTGGCTGCCCAGTACCAAATAAAATGTACCACAACTAAAGAACATAAATGACAAAATTAAATAAGCATTTAAGCTTTAAAAAAAAAAAATGCTTCCTGAGAATTAAAAGAAAAAGAAGATGTGGGAAAGCACAGGAAAATGAAATTTCAAAATTTTTTCACAAACTGAAGGCACACCTTATTGTCAACTTTGAAAGGCTTTTCAAGAAACAGTCAGTCCTTCACTCATGAGAGCGAACAGGATAAACCAATGAAAAGGCTGATGGAGGAAAGATTTAAAAGTGGTTTGGTATTACAAGCTTGCCAAAAAAACCTGAATACAGAACGAGTAATTTGCCTTCATCACTATAAGAATTGGGAAACCAGGTTCATTTATAACGAAGTCTAGAACTGAACTATGTTGACTTTCTTGGATCTGTTCCAGGAAGTTATGAGAATATTTTGGATGGGTTGCAATTTTCCCCAGCACTCAGTAATTAATATGTTCATTATCACATGAATCCTATATGATAAACTCTTTAGAGAAGGGTCACATGGATTCAATCCATAAGCTGTATATAAATTAAGCACACTCTGAAAGTTATGGTAATGCAAATACAGTGAAGAGGTTATGAAAACAAAACGAGTCTTACCCAGTTTAAGAAAGACCACTACCATTTTGAAATTCTGAAAAAAACATTTTCAAAATGCTTTGTGCCTAAATGATTACAACATTCTCAAGTCAATCTATATTTGGACTTGAAAATGAGCTTTCAAACTCATTTAAATTTACTTTTAAAAATTTTTAACCAGGACCTCAGCTCCAAGTACAGCGAATGAACTATTTAGGAAGACACATTTTCTACTGAGACTAGTTCTCCATGGTGAAGTCAAAGTTCCCATCAACTCTTTGCAGGTAGGGAAGCACTATATAAATAAAGTGGTGGGGGGGGGGTGCTGATGGAGATCATTTGACTACATGTGCACAATCCTTCACCTGAGGTAAGGCAGCTTCAAACCCAAGCCTGTTCTACCTGTGTGTTCTCTGAGGGAGATCTGCAGTGCGTCCATATCCATTGGGGACCCACACAGAACCCAGCCCCCCTCTGAAGCAGCCTGGAGTAATGGAAGATTTCTCTTTTACCTTCTCATTGGTTTTTTGTTTACTTGCTTGTTTTTTGGTTGTTTTTAATGCCCCCATATTTGCACATGTATAAGATAAGAAGACAAATCACAACAGGTAAAGCCTCAAACTTGCCTTCTTAACCCAAGCCAAGCAGAAAGAGAACTAATGATATTTAGTACTTTGGACATATTGGTCCTAGAAGGTAAACAATAGCAATAAAACATCTTATTTTTATCGTCACCATTATTATTATATGGCTCTGGTTGATCATAGCTTTATTTTAGGACTTTCTTAATAGCTCATTCTGAGACTGAAATTTAATTGCCCAGAGCCCCACCAGACACAACTATAATCCAGCAGCCAAAGATCAACATTTCCTTTGCAACCTTTATTTCAACAGTTTATCTCACACACAGACTCAGGTTAAATTACTCTTTTATTTCAGGGGTCAATACGAATTTTTAAACTAATTATTTTTAAAAGAAACGTTAACTTTGTAGAGGATGATGTTAATTTTCCTTTGTGTGTGTGTGATACATAGAATTTACACGTAACTCTTCCCTTAAGATTTTAAGGCTATTCATTTTCATAACATTCATCACACATACTTCCCACTGATATCAGTGGGAGATGACACAACGAGGTAGAAGATGAAGCTAGAATATACTTCTATTCTGTACCTAGCCTTGGCATTTACAGATTTTTTAACCAATAATGCTAAATTATTGCCATGAATGAATAGGAAAAAAAATCTATTTTCAGGCAATCAATTCTCAAGTCTGTTGTTAACTTGCTAAACTGGGAGTCACTATGAAATTTACTATTCAGGTACGCATTATCTTTTCATTTTCAAAAGTAACCCCTGGCCTAGATTTGCTGCCTCCTTCAAGGTAACGTCTGGATCCTGAGCTTGTTTCCACCTGCGGGTTGTATCAGAACCCGCGCGCGCACCCCGAATCTCCCTCCACCCATCCGTGGCCGATATGGCACCCTAGTGAAAACATGACCCAAACAGGAAAACTTTCTGGCCGCAAACTCGACTCCTTTCGCCCGCGGTCAAAAGCTACCCGGCATTATGAAAGGCACTGGCTTTTGTTCCAGCGTTGCCCAGCTAGCGAGGTAAGCGCCTCAGCAGTCCTTCATCCCCAAAAAGTCACGAGAGATTCCGTAGGACTGAAATTTTGTCGCCTCACGAAAGAACCCAATTTTTTACGCAATCCTTGCGTGTGGGGTGTACACGAAAAGAAGGCATGGAGACAGGATGAAATTCGAACTGCCTTTCAATTCCACTCTGGTCTCAGGTTTAAAAAAGTGAGTCTCATCATCCGTGGAAGGGCTTGCGTGTACATTTACAGAACTCAAGAGGGGCAGGAAGTGGGGAACTTCTTGGACCAGGAGATAAATGGGTACGGGAGATACAGTCAAGATGTAGGTCCGGTTCGCCTCCGGGTACAATGAGAGAAGCTAGTGTGTCAGTGGTTTTTGGCTTCCTGTTTGTAAAGCGAGAACCTCCTTCCCTGCCTCTGTGACTGCCGTTCTTCCTCAAAACCGAGTCCGCCTCTCCTTCGCGCTCAGGGTAGGCTCCGCGACTGGGGGAAGGGGGAGGCGGAGTGCGGCGAGGCGGGGGCGGCCGCGGAGCGGTGGGGGCGCAGGGCCGCGCAACGCAGCGCCCCTCCCAGCCCAGCAGCCTCCCAGGCTGAGCAGGGCGGCGAGGCGGACAAAGCGCCTCCCGCTCCCTCCCCCACGGCCGCGTTCCAAAAGGGAGGGGGTAGGCGGGCAAGAGGGGATGTAGGAGGAGGAAGAGGAGGGGGGAGCAGGAAAGAGGGGGAAGGTGCTGCTGGCGGGACTGGGCAGAAACGCGTTGAGGAGGGAGGAGAGGGAGGAGGGGCTGGGGCGGTATCAGAGAACAGGGAGGAGGAAAAGATTCTTGAAGCCCAAGATAAACAAATTGTTCCTCTTCACGTGTGGGGTGGGGGAAGGTGGGAAGTGAGCGCCGCGGCCTTCGCTCCCCTCCCCCATGCCGGCTCTTTGTCATCGAGCGCCGGCCCGAGCTCCCCGCGAAAGCCCGCAGCGGCACTGGCACCACCCCCCGCACCAACGACTCCTAGACGGGGGACCTGCGCGATTTATAAACCGCACACCGAAAGGGCTGCCCTTCTCGGGCTCTGCGCGGCGGAACGAGGCACGGTCTGCACGGGAAACGGGCAAGGGCGCGCGGCCTCCTCGGGCTCCAGGATTCCCATCGCCCAGCCCACCTCACACACACGCGCGGCGCGGGAGACGGCGAGGTGGGGTGGGATGGGGGTGCAGACACTTTTCCCAAGCTTCCGGCCTCCCCCAACCCAGAAAGGAAAAAGAAAGAACCGGAGAGAGGAGATAAGAGAAAGGAGTCTACCCTCAGGGTTGAGGGGGTGGGAACTGCGCTTCCAAAGAAGTTAGCCATTGGCTGCTCATCCTACCTCGAACCCACCCACCCAGCCATTTAAGCCTTTTTCACCTCCCCGCTATCTTCCACTCCTCCGGGTTTATTAGACATACCCGGGAAGTTGGCGGGGCGGGGGGCGAAGCGGAGAAGGCTCGTTGCAAAGCAAGTTTAGGAGGAGGAACGGAGAAAATCCTAAGCGGAGTTGCATGGCGGGGACTCTTGGCGCAAGCCCTAGGCATAGCTCTCCTTTCCAGTCCCCGACGGACCGTTCACCCCACCCTCGCGGCGGCTCCACCTGCCCAGCGAGCCCGGGGTCTCCAACGGCGAGCGGAGCGCACCCGCGTCTCGCACCCGCGCGCGCTCCCGCGACTACGGTGGCTACCCTTGCTTGTCTCTCACCCACTTCAAAGTTCATTCACAAAACTCTTACACTTTCTCAGCCCAAAGTGGATGAGGTGGAGAGGGGAGGCAAGAGCCTCTCCCTTTTTGCCTTCCTCCACCCTGGGGTTGAGGGCTGGGTGCCCGCCCAGAATCTGCGAGTTGCATCAATTTGTCCCTGCACCCGCGGATGTACTGAGAGGGGTGGGCGAAAGGGGACCCTGTCTGGGGAGGCAAAGCAGCGCTGGCGAGGGGTGGGGTGGGAGCAGTTGAAAAGGAGGGGCAAGATTTCAACTCTGGGTTCACTCTCTTTCAAATCGGTATCTAAGAAAGTGGGGGGGGGGTGTAAAAAAAACTTTTCCAGTGCCCTCACTCCGACGCTCCTCGAGGTTCCCTCCGCCCCTCGCAGTCGTGGACTGGCTTTTCCCCTCTCGGGCCTTCTCTCCCCAAATCTGACAACCCTGACAGATTAACAGGTAGGGGCGACGGCAGCTTTTACCCTCAGAAAAGTTGACGTTAACCCTTCAGCTTCAGCCCACCTCACCCACCGTACAAATCAGACCCCCACACCCCAATGTGAGAAGCCCCACCCCCCCCACGCGCGCGCCCCATGCCCGCTGCCAGTGCTCCCTCACCATGATCAGCGTGTGATTCCTCCTGCTCCGCTGAGGCAGACTCCGCATCTTGCTGAGTTTGTTCGGGTGCTGCTGCTTGCCGCCGCCGGTACCGGCGCACGGATTTCTTAGCCCTCTGCTCCAGGGTCCGCTGGTAGAGGCTCACGGTGTCCCGGCGCTCCAGCTCCAGCTGCTCCACCTGAGCCTGCTGATACCTGTTCTCACAGTTGACGTGGTGCCGCCGGCAGCCCTCGATGCGCTGGCGGAGCCGCTCGACCACGGTGCTGTGCTTGGGGACTGCCGCCGAGCCACCGGCGGGGCCCCCGGAGCCGCTACCGCCGCCGACAGCGGGGTGATTGCTACTCGGAGCAGCGGGAGTACTATTGGGAGTATTATTCACACCGATCCCGGCCCCTCCGAGGCTGCTGTTCAGGCTACTGTTGATGCAAATACTACTGCCATTCGCGGCAGCAGCGGGGGCTGCGAAATCCCCCATCCTGCTCCCAGGCACACTATTTTGGAAGAACTTTTTTTTATCCACCACCCCCTATCAGGCCTCCTCCTTGGGTCCAAGGATTAAAATAGTTTAAGTGGAACGCGGGGGAGACGCAAGCACATGGGATGGAAACAGCGATCCCGGCGGGGCGAAAAAAAAGGGGGGGAGAGATTTTGGGGTGGCTTTTTTTGTTGTTTCCTTTTTTAAAAACTGTAAAGCTCGAGGGGAAAAAGGAGGGAGGGTTGTTATCGGAATACCATCAGACACCTATCAACAAAAAGAATCACAACAAACTGAACCAGCAGCAAATCGGGTTGCAACTCAAGGGGTGATCCGCTCCTCGCCTGCCTTCTTTTTATAATCCATTATTTTCTAATAAATTCCAGGAGATTTCCGGTGGTTGGCAAGCATTTTCTCCCTACGTACCGAAAAACACACCCCATGTACACACACAAGCATATGCCTCCGGTGCGGACACGCGCGACACACACTCCACACCGCTCAGAAAACGGCAAGCTTGCTATTGCATTTTCCTTCCACAAAAAAGTTTTGGTGTTTATGCCGCCCGTGTTCTCAAGTACTTTGGCTGCTCAGTTGCATTTCACAGGAACCTAGATTCGAATCCTTGGGCTGGGGGAAGTAAACACATGGACAGTCCGAGGCGACTGCAAAAGTAGATCGGTGAAGTCCTTTGCAAAACGCCGCGCGGAGAGCAGCCCCTAACGCTCGGCTGGGCTGCCGCTGCCGCCGCTGCTCCTGCCACCATCACAATGATCAACTGCTCGCCGCCGCCGCCGCAGCCGCCTCCTCCTCCTCCTCTCGCTCCTCCACCTCCTCCTCCATGCCAGCGGAGTGATATCAGGACGCGCGAGCTCAGTAAACACGGCAGCGGCGGCGGCTGGAGGCCGTGAGACAAGCCCGGAGACACCGCGCAAAACCCGGCCCGGATTCTCACCCTGCTGGAGCGGGCGCGGTACGCACCAGCACCCGGCTCCCGCCTCCCTCGCCTCCCCCACCCCTCGCCGATCCCATGCCCCAAACCTTACTACTATCCTGACTGGGAAGCCGGAGTTTCCAGAAACAAGAAAAAGAAAGATTCGGGAGCAAATCAACTTTTGACCTGTGAGAGAATGAGAGTGATGTGTGTGTGTGTGTGTGTGTGTGCGCGCGCGCGGCCGCGCATGGTTGGATTTTCTTATTCCAAACGAGTTATCAAGTGAACCCAAGTTGTTGTTATACATTTATGCATTATGTTGCAGCACTGTGCATGACCAGGCAGCAAATATTAAAGATTCACAGCAGTTGTGTTTCACCCTATCCATGTGGAAAGAGAAAGGCCAGTAAGTGACTTGTTTTTAAAACCCAGGTACTAAGTCCCGGCTAGTAATAACCTTGCTTATGGACATTTGTTCAAACTCTGGGCAAGTCTTAACACATAAATACCGAATCCTGAATAAATAGAAATAGGCGCAAAAAGTACTGGAATATTATTTAGTTCGCTGTACCTAATGATTGTTGTTATTAAGGGAATTATTGTTTTTGTTACTCTTGGAAAAAATTAAAGTAAAGCAAGCAGGGACTTGGAGGTGAGACTAACAGTACATTTTAACAGAGTGTTTTGAACATTAGGTGCTTTTGACAGCAGTAATTAAGGGTCCTTCGTAAATCAAGTGGAAAGATTGCAGATTTCATGGACTAGAACTATAGGAAAAACACAGCATTTCACAGTTTGTCATGACCCAAACAAAAACATGCAAAAATAACAGGCTTACATTATTGCTGGATATATTTCTTTCTAAGTGAATTCACGGTAAGTACAATTAAACTGGAACAGTGACCCCAGAAAGCAATCTAGACATTCCTTTTTATTATGGTGAGTCATATTTCCAGATATTGAGAATCTAAAACAAAACAAAACCAACAACCAAAAAAAAAACCTAAGGATCAAATATAATATCCTTGATCTTGATCTGAATTTAACCCATTGCATGTACATAATTTTTTAAAAAATTAAAATAGAGAAACTGTTAACGTTTTTGTGAACATCAGTAGGACACAAATCTTGATTGTGAAATGTTAATAATAAACCCTCTGTATTATCTCAATAAATCATATAGAATTATTTTTAGGGTAAAATACACCCCAGTTTCTAAACATAGCCAGGAATAAAAGAACTTTGGATCTATGGGCATTAGGCATGAGAATCTGATTTAAACCCTCCTCATTTCTTGGCTTTGCAGATTAGCATAGGATGCTATTCTAACCTCATATGTCAGGGTAAGAGCTGTATTTTTCTTCATTAATCAGTCTATATGGTAAACTATTGTCTTTACATCCACATGGATTATATGGTAAGATGGGCAGCAAAATATTGATTAACATGACGTGAGGCTACCTCTAAGTAGTAAAACAAATGTGAGAGAATATCATTTATTGAAGTTTATATATATTTTTGGAGGGCTATTTAGTTAATATATATAGCCTCTGTGTGTATTCAACAACTGTGCCTTCAAATCTCAGCCAGAAAATTAAACTGAATTAGTTCTATAGCAAAAAGTCAGTTCAAACTCTGAAAACACAGAAAATTTAAGAAAAAGAGGTAGCAGAGTGACCTTGTCTTTATCATATATTCACTAAATAATGTCTCTATTAACTCAGGAACACATGGCTTCACCACAGAGAGGAAGCTGGACTCTGCATTCACTCTGCTCTGTCTTCTTCGCTATAGTTTAGTTCTTATCCCTTTTCCTACCCCAACGGTCAGCATCACCCACATAAGACTGCAACTTGATTGACAGAGGGAGCAAATTTGAGGATCTTGAGCATTGGATAATCTTGGGTTCTACTAGCTTTTTCCTGTGATTCAGAATTTAATTTTTCCTTGAGAGTATGTCATTCTGGGAAAAAAAAAAAAGAAAAGTAGCTCTACCATATTTTCCCATAAAGTTGTTTGCCCCTCCTGTCATGAAGGGAAAACAAAATACACAAGCATTTGCATCTCTTTCCTTTGGGAACCATAGTTACAGGTGTGGACACAGCAGGTAGGGAGCACACATTATGGCCTTATTCTGGAGCTCCCCAAAGACAAAATGGAGTTATTTTTGCCAACAACCACAGTACAGTTTGCTGCGCAATTTTAGTGCATGAGTGGGCTATATCAAAAAGACAAGTTGACTCTTCATGTATCTATATACCAAGACACACACAAACACACACACACACACACACTGGCACCTGCCTTTTATATCTTCAAGATGGTAACAGTGGCAGCCACAAGTCCAAGAACCAGATGTGGGGAAGGAAGGACTGTGAAGATGTGTGATGGCAAGAGGGAAGAGTCTTTGAAGAAACTGACCTGTGCAGTACCCACTGTGGACATACTCATGGTCAGAAGCCCCATCCTAATTGTGTAGAGAATTAGAAGAAAACATGAGAAGTGAACAGGACTTGAGTCTTTAGCAAGTCACCATGAAACTAGAGATGTTAATTCTAGTTCAGTGATCTTAGAAGAAGTAAGAAACATCTATACTGGCTCCTTCTAGACCCTCATGATTTGTGATTACAAGTTTGCCAAGCTTTGTTGATCACCATCCTGAGTAACTCCTTGAAAGTCATTAGAGAAGTTCAATGCTGGAGAAGCAAGTTTAGTCACTGCAGGCACCATAGTAAATATAGTAGACTGTTTTAGCTTCCTAGTTGGCTAAAACAAATATGATACAATAGATTGGCTTAAACAATGGGGATTTTGTTGGCTTATTGCTATTGAGGGTTAGGAGAAGTCCAAAAATCACGGTGTCAGCAAAGTGATGTTTATCTCCCTGAAAACTGTGGCATTCTGGGCTGGCTGCTGGTGATCCTTGCTCCTTGGCTTTTCTGTCACATAGCAATGCACATGGCAGTGTCTTCTCCTTTCTCTTCCAGGTTCCATTGACTTTCTGCTTCTGGTTGCTCTCCTGTAGCTTCTCACTGTGTCGATTTCCCTTTGCTTGTAAGGACTTCAGTCATGTTGGATTAGGCTCACTCTCCTTCAGTTGGGCACACTTTAATGAATAAACATCTTCAAAGGTCTTAAACAGAAATGAGTACACCCACAAGACCAGGAGTTGGACATGAATGTGCCCTTTATGGGGGGACATGATTCAATCTCAAACCACAACCATCTTTATCTCTCTTATAAGCCTGCTATAAGGCCAAACTTCAGTGTGGGAGCTACAGACACATCATCATTGTTTCTCTGAAAGGGCAAAGACATTGGAGATGCCATAGCAATGATGAGAAAGTAATTACTATGGCTGCATCCCCAGATTTTGATGCCGTCTCTCTGGAGACCACAGAAAGGAAGGCTTGATAAGTACAGCCATGCACCAGCTTGTCCAGAGGCTCTGGCTTTCAGCCAAACTTGGTGGTTCTAAGAAGTTGAACCAGATTTCCTTTCCTTTCCTTTCCTTTAGGCCAACCCTGCATCATCCTCCCATATCCATCTAGTAGAGCCCAGTGTCCCAGTGATAAGGAAAAGAATTCTGTTTAGAAATTCCAGTCTATGTGGTACTTCTGCTTCCTTACAACTATGGATTAATAGAACTGGCTTCATAATTGTACTCTAAAAGAGCACTTGGTGACCAAGGTAAAGTACGAACCCTCTGCCATCCAGCTATGAGTAAGCAAACCTTTATATATCTCCCCAGAGAGAAGTCCAGACATTCCTGAATTACTAGAAGCAGTGGGCATGTCCTCAACTGTGTAGCAATAGCTATTATTTCAATAATTCAAAAAATTTATACTTGGCCTTCTGCATGTCAGACACTTTACCAGGCTCTGAGTATATGCCATAACCGTGTACAGAACACTGCCCAAACTCAACTCCCCACTGGAATACAGGAGAGTAGATTTCTTGATGGGACAAATATGGGGTGGGCATGGGAATACATGAAACCAGCTCCAAATGCATCCTTGAGGTTCCAGAAGGCTTCTCCATAGACATGAGGTCAGAAGTCACTCTGTAAAGTGGGTAGAAGTTAGCAAGCAAAGACTGCTGCAGGGTATACAGAGGGGAGCTAGGAAACAGCTTGAGCTGTTTCAGGAAAACCACCAAGTAGTTCCCTCTGGCAGAGTTGTGAGTGTGAGGGGGTGTGTTGAGAAATAAAGCTTTGGAGATAGGAGCCAGATTGTACAAGGACAAAACAGGAGTTTAGATTATATTCTTGGGAGAAGATTAAAAGGATTTATGCTGATTTACACTTTTTACTTTGGCAATGTAGAGGGAGTATTGATTGCAGTGTATTCTAAAGTGTGTTCTGCAGCACCTGGTTCTTCACCAAAAAGGGTTCTAAGCCAAGTAAGTTCAGGAGATGATATGTACTGCATCTCTCCCTTGGAAATTCATTACCACACTGAGAGCCACAAGCAGTGTTTCAGCAAAGCATGTTTAACTTTGTTCAATCTAGCAATTTCAAAATCTTGTTATGACTCACAGAATGGAACACACTAAAGGAAGCTCTATGTAGGAGAGAGTAAAACTTGAAGGCAGGTCTACATCCATTTAGGTTCACGTTGCTTGGGCATATAGCCTGTGTGAAAAACCATACTCTTCTTGCCATCTTCTCTGCCAGAATCACTAGTACCAGGGTTCAAGGCCATTTACTAACCGTAACTGGATGCACTGATTTCACACTTTAAGTAGTGGGGAAGTAGCAATCCAAAGGCAAAATTCGCGGGAGGATGAATTTGACTAGCTGTTTTCAGTACTGGTACTTAATAATGTATTCATGTTGTCTCTGTATAATAAAATTTCCTCCTTGGAGGGAAGTAGCTTTAATTAATTAAAAATCTTAATTAGGTAATATCTTTAAAGATACAGATTGCCATTACTTTTGAAGCACACACTGTGTTCTAGCTAAGAAATATTGACCTCTTGGAGCTATTTTAATGATCACCTTCTACCTAGTAAACCAGTTGTGTGGAGTTGACATCCCCCATGGACTAGAGGAATTTTAAAAGTTTGTTTCCTTAAGTATTTAAATATTCCTGTTTACATTACTAATTTTCACATTTTATTAAGAAGGGGTTTGCTAAGCCCTAGACCGTATCATAAATTTTGAGAGGAAAATGAGTTAATGGGATTTATTTTCTTGTTCACATATTTTAAATATGTATATAATGGTTTTCTGGTTATTAGAGGAAAGGTTAAAGTTCACGGCAGAGAAATTTTTTGAAGTCTTTTGTTCTATTTCATATGTACCTCTACTTTCAGCGCTAAACAATTTTACATAGTAAGGCATCTACCCTGAACAGAGTCTGACTTTCATCTAAGATGTTTAAGACTTCTGAAATTTTGAGAAAATATTTGTGAAATCTTTTATTTATTGAAGACCTATAATCAGGGAAGCTGTTAATTTTAGAAACAATTATTTAATAAATAATCAAAGAACTCAAAAATTGTACTTTCTTGTTGTAAACATTTCCTGGCTATCAACAAAGGCACAGGTTATAATTTTAACGGCCAACAGTCATTGAAACCTCACTCTATTCCTGGTATTATTATTATCCCCATCTCACTGTTGAGGAAACTGAGGCATAGGAAGCTTAAGGAGTTTTTCCCAAAGTCACACAGCTTAAAGTGACAAATTCGAATTTGAACCCAAGCTGTCTGACTCCAGAGCGCTCACTACTGAGAGAACATATGATTAGGTTCCCAAGGTTTCTTCTAATTTTAAGATTCTATATTCCTATGACACTAAAATTACTGCATATTACCCAGATCTCATTTTTAACAGAAGCCAGTTGCTGCACTGTTTAGAAGGAATACATCCCATTTCAGCTCAGGAGTTACTCTCCCAGGAAGTTGCCTTCAGCCATGCCCCACCCACCACACCCCACCTCCCAGCTGAGAACAGCGAGAATTTCTCTGTCTTGTATTGTAGTTGTCTGTTTACTTGTCTATCTCCCACTTGTGTTTTATTGATCTTTGGCCCTAACACAGGGCCTGCTGTAACAGGGCTCCGTAACTGCATGTGGAGAACGAGTAAAGGAAAGAATGAATGGAACACAATTTACAAAAGGGGACCAGGTGGAAAGGGAGTTGTGTCCAGTCCTGAATAGTGGTCCTGAGTAGAGTAATACTGTGCTGCCATTCTGTAGAAACTCTATGAATGCAAACTAAGAAAATCAGAGTAAGACATGATTCATTTTTCAAAATGTTGAAATATTCTATAAATTGACTTGGCAGGGGTTGAAAAGAGGGAGATAGAATAAAACTAGCCCCTTACAGCTTCTTTCACTATACTCTGCTGTCTGTCAGGAAGGGGAAGGAACTCACATTTATTAAAAACCCACTGCCATGTGTCTGCTGCTGTGGCAAGGCATATGATTATGTTACCCAACTTAATAATCCCAGCAACCCTAGGACATATGTAAACCCGAGTTGCCTAAAATGTAATGTGCCTTTAACATACATTAATTCAACTATATGCCCTTGGTTTTGTTAAATGCATACACACACACACACACATACACATACATAATTGAACAAGCCCATCCACTGAATAGGTGCTCAAAAATAAATACTGGGGGGAAGAGGACTATTTTGTAGTTGGCGAGAGGCAGTGGAGGAATGTACAAAACCATGTGTACTTACTCTACTTGTGGGTGATTTGTTTTAAGGTAAATGCAACTACATGCCTAAGAAAGATGTAACGTCACCATATCATTCCTCTCACATTGTAGATAAGAAAATAAAGGTTTAAAGAGTTCACATAACTTGGAGTTAAGTCAAGTCCACAGTCTCCCTCTTATCCACATGGACACTGTCTAGATTCCACTTTGCTGTGTTGTGTTGTTGTTGCTGCTATTGTAGAGGCTTCGCAGCCACTCTGTCTCTGCTAGCATCATCCATTCAGCAAATATTTATTGACTGTTGACAAGTCCTGTGCTAGGTGCAAGGGAGGCATAGTTGAAAAGAAACATTTTCCTCCCTAAAGGAGCATGGCAAGCTAGTGGTGAGAGAACATGTGAATAATACAACAGGATCACATAAAGGGAGTACAGTCAGCTCTCGATTGACCCGAGTTTGAAGGAGAGATAGGAAGAAGTTTGTCACAGTTAAACCAAAACTAGTAAATATAGGTTTTGAAAAAAAAAAATTAACCTAAGCTTAGTTAGAATTGCACCCGATATTTAGGAGAGGTTTACCACCCTACACAAGTCTTCAAAAGGTAGAAATGATAACATGCAATAGTTTAAGAACACAAAGCATCACTTTCATTGTCTGGTGAAAAATCGCCCATAGGTAACTATTTAATGGTTTGATATTGTCTGCTCCTTAGCTGCTCTCTCCCTTTTTAACATTGGAACAAAGCCTAGGCAGCATCAGTCTGTCTCTGAACAAACTGCATTCTTCACTTTTACTCTGGTAGACAGTCTGGATCAGCAGTTTTTAAGCTGCATTGAGTCCTAAGAATTCTCTAGGAGGGGCCCCAGGGGCTGTTGTTTGGTGAGGAAAGAAACAGGCTCGAATCTGGGTCTTGGCCCCTCTTCAATTCAAGCACATTCTTTTTCAAATTGATTAAGATTTCCTTTGAATAAAGGGTTACACAGCTAAAATGAGTTTGAAAAATAGTTTTGTGCCTCCTCGTGTCTTTGCTAGCAAACTCCCCCCACCCACCCACACACACACACACACCCCTTTCCTCTAAACCCCTACCCTCTATCACATCTCATTGTTCTCCTTGATGTCACCAAACCCGGGACCTCATGAACCTGAATTAAGCCGCTTGGCTCCAAAGTTAAATTTCCCATTTGCTTAATGTCAGCTCCCTCAACTTTCTCTTCATTCTTCTGAGCTGGGTGGGCTTAAGGACCGCCAACTAAGTGTGTGATGTGATGGAGAATACTGTTTGTACTAGAACTCCAGAAAGAGTACTGCATGTGTTCAGAAGGAACTCTTCAATTATCTGCCTGGGGTAGCAGTGGGGTGGCATTTGAGAGACCAGAGTCTTGCTCCAGTAAGGTAGATGGCTGATAAACTGCCTTCTAAAAAGAGTGTGTATCTAAGAAGAGTGTGTATCCTTGGTATCTCACATCTTATTAAGTGGGTATATGAGTTTGGGACTGTGGAGGAGAGACTGCTACTAGTGACCTAGGTTCCTCTTCTACCCTCAGTTTCTCCTTTGAGTAAATGCCAGATAAAGTGATCTCAGGAGCCACTAAATGGTTAACGTATCCAGGACATCTACTTACCTTTGTCCAGTCATGCTTCTCATTGTCCACCGCTTTCTGTGAGACCAGAAAACAATCTAGTAGGGAATGTATCAGTTTTAGAATCAGTGTATTAGTTAGCTCCTAGGAGATTCAAAACAAAGTTCCCAGCTTTGGACCACCACGCCCTTCATTTCTTTAGCATCCCCTATGGCCTATTCTCCATTAAAGAAAATCTTCAGCATGGGAGAAGTAAAAAGTCTGTATTAAGGAACAGATGGCACAAGAATGAAAGAATGGCTGCCCAGGACAGCGGAGGTTCCCTGCTCCAATTCTGTTCCCCATCCATGGATGAATAACTGACAGATGTTGCAAAAAGACAAGAAGACAAGTCTGATTGGAAAGAGGCAGGAATCCTCCAACCTTAAAGTGGAAACAGTGTGACATCTGTTGGTTACAATGAGATTCTAAACCATGGACATCTTCTAATAGGCAGATGTCACACAGATTTGAAGTGATTGATTTTGTTGTTGTTGTTGTTCACCAAATACTGGCTTTTTTTTTTTTTTAAACAATGTTAAACCACCTTAAGTATTGTTGTTTTTGATTACCGATTAACCATTCCCATTCCTTCTGTAACAGAACTTCTTAAACCTTTTCAAAACCATCCTCCCTGCATTTTCATTCCATGAAGTTTGGGAGAGGAGGGAGCTGAACCTTCCCTGGCTCCAGGGGTATGTTAGACGCCCAGGTCATCTTCCTCTCAACCACAGTGATTAATTCAAAGATGTTTGTATGTGTCAGGCTGGTCCAGTTAAAGTTCTTTCTTGGATTTTTGCTGGAGCTACCAGAAAAGGGGCATTTTCTACTCCAGGAATCATGTGAGTTGAGGACCATGTAAATCTGAAGCTGCCTTAGGCCAGTTTGACATGATGTGGACAAAACCTGCTTAAAAATGAAGCCAAAACTAGGCATCCCTGAAGATCGGGAAAGTAATTAAACTAGAGGAAGGGGTAGCAACAGACAAGATGGAATTTAACAAAGGGTTATGAATACTGAATTTTTATATAATTTTTTTTCTTAGTTGTTAGGGTATTAGAATTGTTTTAAGGAAAGAATTTAAATAGTGGAACTATAACCCATAACATCCTTTGAAATTTGTTATATAGCTACTTGTTAAATTATAATTTGAAAGCTATACCTTTTTGTATATATGTTAGATTTCACAATAAGAATGACTGAAACTATGGTACTATAACTCATAATAACTTTAGAAATTTCCTATATATCTACTACTTAAATCATACTTTGAAAGATATTACCTTTTGTATATATGTTATACTTCTTAATAAGGAAATAACTGAAACTGTGGAACTGTAACCCACAACATTCTTTGAAATTTGCTCTCTAACTACTTGTTAAATTGCACTTGTAAAGTTATCACTTTTATGTATATATGTTATATTTTACAATAAAAAAATATGATACATTAAAAAAAATCAATTGGTTAAAAAAAAAAAGAAAAAAGAAGCCAACAGAGAGGAAAATGAAGCCAAGGAGTGGAGAGAGTCTTGTTGCCATTTCTGTTCTGAATCCAGGTGTTTTTCTCCCTTTTCCTACAGTTTCCTCCTTTGCTTCCTTCCTCCTGCTTTTCAGTCTTTGTCTATGTACATGTGTATCTCTTGTGTGATTGAAAACAACTTAAATATCATCAATTAAGGGCTTGTTAAATAAATCGTATTATATCCAAATAAAATATATGCAACCATTAAAAAGACTCATGTAAAGTCCACACATAAAGCTTTGCATTATTTATTATAGCAAAAAACTAAAAACAACTGAAAGCCATCTGTTGGTGGGGAACTCAATAAATAAAGTATATTACATACACACATAAAATAAGCAACTATTAAAATGAGTCATTTCCAGCTATATTGATTGATATTTAAAGATCTTCATGGTATACTGTTGTTTTTTAAAAAGCAGGTTATAAAACAAGTTGCAAAACTGCTCTCATTTTATAAAATCATGTAATTTTGTGTATATGAATCTAGCAAACTAGAAGTCTAGTTAACCATCATTATGCTGGCATTTTAGGTGTTTTTTTTACTATCTTATTCATTATTTTCTGTATTATTAAGTAGTATTTGTATATATAATAAAGAAAGAAAAGGAAACTTTCAATTTTCTAGAAAGGAAGGAAAGAAGGGAGGAAGGATTTAAAGAGAAAGAAGAACAGGAGTATCTGGAGTCTGGAGTTTGTCTAAATGTTTCAGGAAAAGATTCAAGGAGGAGGAGTTGCCATCTCATGAGTCTTAAAAAGCAGACAAATAAGGAAAGAACAACCAGAAAGAGGAAACAGGAAAAGAAATAAAAAGAAAAAAAGATTCAGAAAAGTGAGAAACCATGTTGTCTTAGGAAAAAGTTATCTGATATAGCTAGATCAGTGTCAGTACGTTAGCAATTTACCCTTAACAACTAGGGCAGAGTCAATTAAAATCAATATTGACACAAGGGATTTCACATCAGAATTTCATGTGGGATGTACAAGGGGAAAGAAAAATACCATATCTCCAGAATATTAGTCTCTATCTAATTTCTTTCTCTATTACCTAGACACATCTTCCATTGAGGTCCAATAAGTTTCTCCAGCTTAACATGCTCAAAGCAAAACTCTTGGTTTCCTCTCCAAATCTGCTCCTCTTCCCTCCCCAGTATTCCCTGTCACGGAAAAAATGACCACGTTATTCTACCAATGCCTTGATACAACCTTGGGGTCATACTTGACTCCTCTTTTTCTGATATCTAAGATCCAACCCAGAGCAAATCATGCCATGTCTACCTTTAAAATACATCCAGAACCTGACCATGAGTTATCTTCTTTCATGCTGCCATCCTGGTCTAAACCTTCCTCATCTCTCATCTGGATCAATGCGATAGTCTCCAGTTGTTCTCTCTGCTTCTACCCTTGCCCCTTTAGAGTCAATGATCTGCAAAAACATCCCCAGGGATCCTTCTCAAACATGTCAGTTCATGTCTGTCCTGTGCTCAAAACCCACTAATGGTTCCCATCTCATTTGGGGTAAAATCCAAAGTCCTCGCAACAGCCTGTGAGCCTCTGCAGGACCTGGTAATCCTTCTACTTCCTAGGCTCCTTCTTTTATCATTCCTCCCTCACTCTGTTTCCTGCCTCTAGCCTTTTTTTTTTCTTTAATATGCCAGGCATGGTGGGCCCCAAGACCTCCCTCTGTCGAAATGCTCTCAGCCTCCCTCACTTCAGGTCTACTGCTCCTCAGAGGCCTTCCTGGCCACCCTATATGAAATGACCCTCCCCCACCAGCTCCCTACATCCTCTAACTTCTGCCTTGAGCCACTTTTCACCACCTGGCAAGAGTGCATCTTTCGTTTGTTTATTTTCTGAGTCCCTTTCTAGAATGCAAGGCCCATGAAAGCAGGGACCCGTGTTGTTTTTCTGTCTCCTACACGTGGAACAGAGGCTGGCACACAGGGAGCACTTAGTACCTGTTTGTTGATGAATTAATGAAGTTTATTTCCATAGACTGAAGGAAACACAATGCTTTTGATGTCATACCAGTTAACATTTATTGATCACGTACTATTTATCAGGCACTATGCCAAGCTTCTTACATAAACTAACTCCTTTAACTCTTGCAACAACCCTAGGGGATGCACAGCATTTTCTAAATGAGGAAACTGAGGCGTAGATAATATTGACAACGTCACACAGCTGACGAGGGGCAGAACCTGGCTTCCAGCCCAGGCCGGCTCCAGAGACCATGCCTAACCACCAGGTCTCCACTTAGAATGCACTTCTTAAAAGTTCATTTAAGACACTGAAGAACAGCAAGAATTGGAAGACTAATTTCCTAAATTTATTTCTCAGGGATAAAAAAAATTTCCCACTAAATATTATCTCCATCAGTTTACAACTACACCAGCCGGAAGAGTAAACAAATACTGGAAAGCTCACTGGACTCCACTGTAGTTCCCAGACACTGAAACAATTTGAAGCCATTTAGTGAGACTAAGAAGGTAGCAGCAAAGACTTGTTTGGAAACCTTTCTTGCATCATGCATACCTTGTAAATCTGGTAGGAGCCTTACAAGCCCCTTTGAAGATGCAGGCAGTCATTTTTACCATTGAAAATTTGTTCATTAGTGTATCCAACAAATATTTATTAAGCACCATTAGGTGTCAGGCACAGTTTTAGGCAGTGGGATAAAGAAAATCTTTCATTAATTCCTATCCCCACCTGTAACAAAATGGAGCTTTTTTATTATAGCGAATTACAGCTAAGCTCTGGCGTCAGAGACTTGCATACAAAATCCTGTTCCACTGTTGCTGGCTCCAAGACCCCAGGCAAGTTATATAACTTGTCTAAATCTCAGTTTCTTTGTTTAAAAAATAGAGGCAATATCTATTATAATACCTACCATACCAGATTATTAGGAGGATTAAATGATATTGATGCACAGTAATAATTCAGAAATACATTACCTGTGACAGTGAGGGTGGGCTTGTAGAATCTTTGTGATTTTGATTATGGTTTTGGTCCTATGATGAACTTGGAGTTTTGTAGATTTCTCTTTATTTAAATGTCAAGAGCTTGTTCAAATTTTAGTGTCTTGAAAGAATACAAATTTAGTCAGTCTTTTCAACCAGAGTACTATCCCTTATGATGAAGTTATAGGGTCCTATACTAACAATTAGACATCTTAATAGAACTGTTAAAAGAACTCTGATTCATTCATTTCTTGACTCTTTCTTCCTTCTGGAGTTATCTGGGAAAACTGCCCATTTGCAGATAGCTCCTTTGGCTGTTTTCCTCTGCCTTTCAAAGTCCCTAAAATAAAGTTTCTAAGTATCTCATAATGGGTCGACAAGATTGTTGATTTTGTTTATCACGTGTCAGAAGTAATCATTTTTATATTACTACTAGACCCATTTCAAAGTATAGAGAGATCTCAGGTGTTTCTGAATGGACCAAATGCTCATATTTATCCTTAGGCCTTTCTGCAATCTGGGACATTAGACCAGGTATTAGAGACATCAGCTCTAATCCTAGGCCTGATACTAATTAATTGATCTTGACCCTACTGGTGCTTTGTTACCTTCTCTATAAAATCAGGTTAATGTCTTACAGCTCAAAATCATAACTTCATTTATGATTCTCTGTAAATAAAGTTAATCAACAAGAAATTTTTCCCACTTGTTGCATGGCACTGAACTTGAAGATACAGGGACCTATCAAAGAATAGATGGTGAATTTCTGCACTGTGATGCTCACATTTCCAGTTGGAAACTTTGTTACAGACCCACACAACAAGATAGCAATAAGGGTTAAAGTAATAACAAATATACTTTAAAAAAGCCTTAAAGACATACGATAGCTACATTCATCTTGAAAAATATTTGAATTTGAACAATATTGGGTTCTAAATACCTATTAGAAATGCAAATTCTAATGCATTTAATACCGTTTACAAAAAGTTGAAAACTGAGAACTTCCTTGCCCATTGTTCATGACTAAACCAACTTCACAGCACAGTTAGTGAGGATCAATATTAGATTTAAGATTCAGACCAGGCCAGCCCTTCAGAGAAGGCTGGATATCAGAAGAGGAATTATCATCTTGGGTCATAATGTTTTGAGGACTTTGGGATGGTTTGAGATAAAAGGGACACTTTGAGTCTGAGCTCTTGATGAAACAGAATTAATAAAATGTTCTACTTAAAACCATTTCCCCCTTGAGAAACAAAGGAGCTTATCCAAGGACAACCAGCTATATTTTGCAGACGGAAAGGACCTTCGAGTAAATGCTTTAGTGTCAACATCCTCTTGGTGAGCAAAACATTCCCTAATATTCCTTCTGACTCTGCAAGCTACGCTCCTTTTCCCGGGATAGTGAGTTTGAGGTGGTTTCTGAAAAGAAGATAGAGACAGGTTGTCAAAATTGTGGCTAAGCCAGTAGTATTCTGAATAAATGGAGCATCTCATTACTGTCTTCTATGGAGGATGGAGATTGAGAATAACTTTAAAACATTTGATAAAAATTTAGACTTACGTAGGTTGAAAATACAAAAGTAAAAACAACAAGGATAGAAATGCAAAATATAGTTTCCAAATCAGCAGAGGAAAATTAAAAATGGAATAAAGATATTTATCATTTCAGCAGAAAGCAAGAAAAGGAGAAGGAAAATTTAAAAAGGAAAAGGATATTAAACATAAAAGAAAATAAAGATGGTAGAAATATATTCAAATACATCATGAATCACAACAAATAATTGTGAAATAAAATTCGCTTATTAAAGGAATTTACCATCTATTGTATTTTTTAATTATCCAAGAAATTTTATTACTCAAGCTTTATATTGCTTCCTACAGATTAGTATCATTTTGATCCATGATACACTGAGAACACTCAAGAATGATATCTCACATTTCTGACTTAAAAATCTATATTTAAAAATTGAGACTGTTTATGTAACTATGATGATAAGAGAAATTAGAAACCAGACATATGGATATTTATAAAAACTGATATTTCAGGAAAGGACTTGAAGTAAGAAGCCCTTTCCAACTCCTTCTTAAATTGGAGAACAATTATTTTAGGACTAAGTTTTTTTCCTAATTGCATTCTAGAATATGTCAAAGGGAAAACATTTCGCTAGCTTAAGACTTTTACCACCTAAAATTTTAGATGGATTGTTTTTCAGAATAATTTTTGTAATCAATATTACAGGAAATCTTCTAGCTAATAAAAAACACAAATGTTTGCATTCTTCTTAAGTGTTGAATAATTCTTTTAATATATTAATACAGACAGTACCCAATATTCACTGTTCAGGAAGGAATAATTAATTTTTATTATCCATATACCATACAAATATGAAGTTAAAATGTAATTCTCATTGATGATCAGTACATGTTAATTAGTGCCAAGGGCACAAGTTTATGCATCTTCAGTGGAAAGTGTACTTTCCAGCGGTAACAACATTCTCAGAGTTTTCAGGTAGTTTTATGTTGCTGTTTCTGATTGCAAAGTGCAAACAATTCCTGAACAAATTGCCTGTTCATTGGGATCGTCACATAACTACCACCACAGTAGTAGGACTATACCACATGGTTCTTTCATGCTACCCCTTTGTAGACACACCCACCTCTCTCCCACCCATCCCTAACCCCTGAACATCAAATCTGTTCTCCAGAACAGATAACAAGTTTTGTTATTTAAGAGTGTTATACAAATGGAATCACATTATATGTAATCTTTTTTTAATCATTCAGCATAATTCCCTTGAGTTCTATCCAAGTTGTTATACTTATCAATATTTCATTTCTTTGTATCATAGTAGTATTCCTTAGTATGGATATACCATAGTTTATTAAAGTCTCCTACTATTAAGGTAGAACTGCCAATTTCTCCCTTCAAATATATCAGTGTTTGCTTCACATATTTTGGGGTTCTGCTGTTAGATGCTATATGTTTATAATTGTTACATCTCTTATTGAATTGACCCATTTATCAGTAATAATCACTGCCTTTGTCCCTCATAGCTGTTTTTTAAAGTCTTTTTTATCTGATATTAGTATAGCTACCCCAGCTCTCTTTTGGTTACTACTTGCATGGTATATATTTTTTCCATCCTTTCACTTTCAATCTACTTGTATCTTTGAATTTAAGGTAGGTCTTGCAGACAGCATATGGTCGTGTCATGCATTTTTATCCATTCTGCTAATCTCTGCCTTTTGACTGGAGAGTTTAATCCCTTTACATTTAAAGTCACTATAACATAAGAATTTCTTCTGCTGATTTGATATTTAGTCTTTGTAAGTCATAACCTTTTTTGTCCCTCAATTTTTCCATTAATGCCTGCTTTCATATTTACTTGATTTTTTTGTATTATGCAATATTGACTCCCTTCTCATTTATAGATGGATATATTTTTCATATACTTTCCTTGTGGTTACCATGGGGTTAAAATTTAACAACGTAAATATATAACAATCATATTTGATTTGATACCAATTTGACTTCAATAACATACATATTCACTGCTCCTATACCCCCATCCCACCACATATTTTCACACTTGTTACAAATTATATCTTTGTATATTGTATATCCAAAACCATAGATTTATAATTACTTTTTATGCATTTGCATTTCACCACCTGTAGGAAGTAAGAAGTGGGGTTACATATCAAAAAATACAATAGTACTGACATTTACTTTACCCAGATGGTTACCTTTACTGGAGGCCTTTATTTCTTTAGGCTACTTTGAACCACTTTCTAGAGTTCTTTCCTGAAGAACTGCCTTTAGCATTGCTTGCAGGGGAGATCTAGTGGTGATAAACTCCCTCTGCTTTTGTTTATCTGAGAATGTCTTAATCTTTCCCTCATTTTTGAAAGAAAGTCTCACCAGATATGAAATTCTTGGTTAGCAGTTGTTTTCTTTCAGCACTTTAAGTATTTCAACCCACTGCCTTCTTACCTCCATGGTTTCTGATGAGAAATCAGCACTTAATCTAATTGAGACTCCCTTGTACTTAACACATTGCTTTTCTCTTGCAGCTTTTGGAACTCTCTCTTTGTTCTTTGTATTCAACAGTTTGATCAATATGTGATAAATATATTTTTCTTCAAGTTCATCCTGTTTAGTGTTCTCTGAGCTTCTTAGTTGTGTGTATTCACATCTTTTGCTAAGTTGGGGAAGTTTTCTATCATTATTTCTTTGAAAATTCCTTCTACTCTGTGCTATTTTGAAGCTGTTATGTACCCCAGAAAATGTCATGTTCTTTTAATCTATTCCTGTGGGTGCAGACCTATTGCAGGTGGGATCTTTTGATTAGGTTGTTTCAATTGAGATGTGACCCACTCAATTCAAGGTGGGTCTTAATCCTTCACTGGAGTCATTTATGAGGATAAAAAACAGAAAAAGCCCAGAGAGAGCTGAAAGAGAAACACCCAAAGAGAGCATAGAGTGAAAAGCCTCGGAGCTGCTAAGAGAGGACCCACATAAGTTCAAAGAGGAGCCACTGGAGCCAGGAGCTGAAAGCAATGGAACCTGGCAGCAAAGGACCTTCACACGCCAGCCATGTGCCTTGCTATCTGATAGAGGAACCCCAGATGCCAGCGGCCTTTCTTCAGACAAGGTATTGTCTTGTTGATGCCTTAATTGGGATATTTTCATGGCCTCAGAACTGTAAATTTGTAAACTAATAAATCCCCATTGTAAAAGCCAACCCACTTCTGGTATATTGCATTTTGGCAGCTTTAGCAAACTGAAGCATGCCCCTTTGTTTGTATCATCTCCTTCTGGGACTCCTGTAATGTGCATATTGGTGTGCTTGTTGGTGTCCCAGAGGTTTCTTAGACTATTTTTGCTTCCTTGTAATTCTTTCTTCTTTTTGCTCCTCAACCTGACTCATTTCAATGGTCTTTTCTTCAAGTCTGCTGATTTTTTCTTCTGCCAGCTCCAATCTACTATTGAAACCCTCCTGGACATTTTTCATTTCAGTTATTTAGGCCTTCAACTACAGAAGTTTTTAGTTTGATTCCTTTTAAAAATTTGATTCTCTTTATTGAGATTCTCATATTGTTCATTCACTATTTTCCTGATATCCTTTAGTTCCTTTTCTGTATTTTCCTTCATCGCTTTGAGCTTATTGACAATCATTTTTTTAAGGGCTTTGTTCAGTATGTCCATAGTCTGGTCTTCTTTGTTGATGTTTTCTCGATTTTTACGTTGTTCCTTTGGATGGGCCATAATTTCCTATTTCTCTTGTAAAATTTGGTCACCCACTGTACATTTTAATGTTCTAAAATGTTAACTCTGGGATTTATTCCCTGAGATGTCTGTATCTTGAGCTTGTAAACAGCTGGTGATATGACAGAGATTTTCCTGAGTGTCAATCCTCCTGTTTAGAAGTCCACCCAAGGTAAAAATGCAAGGTGCAGGTTCTTCCCTGTCTTTTCTGGGCCTGTGTCTTGTCCTGGCCTTATGCTTGCTAGTGGCTTAGGAATTCCCCTGTTTATAGGAGTTTGAATGCCCTGTCTAACTCCCAGGGACCAACCTTCTCCCTCTCCTGGATGTTCCACTGTCAGGTTTAAAGCAAGTAAGCCTTTGCTCCAAGCCATCCACCTATTTCTTACAGTGCTTTCTTTTCTCAAACTGTTTTTGCCTGGAGTGCAAATTTGGGGGGGGGGGGGCAGAGGGCAGGGGCAGGTACACCAGATAGGAGTTTCGCAAGTCAGTGTTTCCCAGCTGGAACAAGGCCAGGGACCCACAAAGGGAGCTCTGGCTGGTTCCAAACTGCCCTGGAGTGAGGATAAGGGAGGGACCAAGAAGGATACCAGGAGTTTCTTCCACAGCTCCCAAAAGCTACATTTTCTAGGCCTACCCAGCAGATGCAGCCTTTCAACTGTCCTCTGCAGCTCTGAAGAAGTACCATCTCTAAGTCTCCTCCCCTGCATCATCCAGGGTGGTTATAACCATGGCTGCCCTCAGAGCCAGGCCACCAGTGATCCAAAGTCACCTAATCAAAAGCCATGATCAATGCTTGGCCTGTGCCCACCCTGGGTCCTGGGAAAGTGGATTTTTATGTCCTTTTCTGGCACCAGTATGCCACAGGCTAGCCTCTGCAAGAGTGGGGGATGGGTGCCAGTAACTGCTGAACAGAGAGAACAATTTACTGGTATTTACCAGCCTCTACCTCCTGCTCTTCCCAGGATGCTGCTATTCCCAGAATCTGCTAAACTTCAGAGTTTTGAAATAGTTGATTCAGACAGTTCCTGCCTGCTTAATAGTTTTTCTGGTGGAGGGACTGATTCTCGGAGCTTCCTATTCCACTATCTTCCCTCAATCCTCTACTATTTTTTATTTTAGTAATTCTGATAAGTGTGTAGTGGTATCTCATTGTGTTTTTAATTTGTATTTCTTGAATGCTTAATGGTGTTGAGCATCTTTTCATGAGCTTATTTGTCATCTTTACGTCTTCCTTAGTGAAATGTCTGTTCATGACTTTTGCCTATTTTCTAATTAGATTGTCTAGTTTATTATTTTTTTAGCTGTTGAATTCTGAATATTCTTTATATATTGTAGATGCAATTCTTTGTCAGATAAGTGTTTTGCAAATATTTTCTCCAAGTCTGTAAATTTATTTTTTTATTCTCTTAGCAGGGTCGCTCACACAGGAAACATTCTAAACTTTGATTACGTCCAATATTTCCTTTTATGGATCATGCTTTTGGTGTCAAGTGTAAGAACTCTTTGCCTAGTTCTATATCCTGAAGATTTTCTCTAATTTTTTTATCCTAAGAGTTTGATAGTTTTACATTTCACATTTAAGTTTGTGGTCCATTGTGAGTTAATTTTTGTACAAGGTTGAGGTTCAATTTTTGCCTATGGATGTTCAATTGTTCGCACCCATTTGTTATAAAAGCTATCCTTCTTCCATTAAATTACTTTTGCACCTTTGTCAAAAATCAGTTGAGCATATTGGTGTGAGTCCATTTCTGGTTTCTCTGTTCTGTTCCATTGATCTCTGTGTCTATCAATCCACCAAAACCACACAATCTTGGTTACTGTAGTTACATTAATAAGTCTTGAAATCAGTTGGACTGATGCCTTTCACTTTATTCTTCTTTTTAAAAATAGTTATAGCTATTCTAGTTCCTTTGCCTTTCCATATAAATTTTAGAATAATTGTGTCTCCTTTTACAAAAAAAAATCTTGCTGAAATTTTGATAAGAATTATATTAAATTTACATATTGATTTGGGAAGAATTAACATCTTTACTAAGTTGAGTCATTGAATCCATGAACTGATACATCTCTCCATTTATTTAGATCTTAGTTAATTTTTTCATCTGCACTTTGTAATTTTCAGCATACAGAACCCGTGTTTTTTGTTTTTTTTTTATTTAGATTTATACTTCAATACTTAATTTGGGGGAGTAATTGTAAATGATATTGCATTTTTATCTTAGTTTTCACTTATTTATTCATTAGTATATAGAAAGGCAGTATTTTGAGACATTGCTGAACCCACTTATTAACTCTAGGAGGTTTGGTTTAATGTTTTTGTTTTTTATTTTTGTAGATTCCTTGGGGTTTTCTATGTAGAAAATCACATTACCTGGAAATGAGACAGTTTTATTTCTTCCTTTCATTATACTGTATTTCGTAACAGTCAAGTTCTGTACTTGTTTCTTGATATACAACTGTGCCAGTTTGGAAATATTATGGACCTCAGAAGAGCCATGGTCTTTTAACCCACTCTTGTTGGGTGGAACTTTTGATTGAGTATTTTCATAGAGATATGACCCACTCAACTGTGGGTGAGAACTCTGATTAAATTACTTCCATGGAGATGTGGAACCTGCCCATTTAGGGTGGGTCTTGATTAGTTCACTGGAGTTTTTAGGAGAGAAGCTAAGAGCCGACACAGACCCAGATGCCTGATGATGCTTGGAGATGCAGACAGGATGTTTGGAGATGCTAAGCTAAGAGGTAGAGCCCAGAGTTTGCCCCAGAGAAGCTAAGAAAAGACCCCCAGATGCTTAGAGAGAAACGCCCTGGGAGAAAGAAGCAAGGACACACAGGAGATGAGAGAGAGGAGCTGAAACACAACCCGGGACCAGCCGACACCAGCCGACACCAGCCACGTGCCTTCTCAGCTGACAGAGATGTTCCAGATGCCATTGGCCTTCCTTCAGTGAAGGTATCCTCTTGTTGATGCCTTAATTTGGACATTTTCATGGCCTAAGAACCATAACTTTGTAATCTAATAAATCTCCTTTATAAAAGCCAATCCGTTTCTGGTATTATGCATAATGACAGCATTAGCAAACCAGAACACACAACCAAAACAGATTCTGAAAGTTTGAAAGCAAAGAATGGAAAAAGACATATCAGACAAAAACACACATGCAAACAAAAAACCCAGAGATGATACTTACTAATATCAGAAAAAATAGAATATAAGCATCAATAAAGGAAAAAATGGGACATACATACATATCAATCCACCAAGAATACATAATAATCATGACCTTCTATGTACCTAACAACATATATGTGAAGCAAATTGATATAAGTAAAGCAAACACAGATATGAAAAAAAGGTATTCAACAAAACATGGTGGGATATTTTTAACACAACTGTATTTAAAACAGATAGATCAAACAAAAAAATTAGAAGGAAGTAGTTTCGAAAAATAGTTGTCAAGCTTGAGTTAATGTGTGTATAGACGCACACACATACACCCCACATCCAGTACACTTTTATTTCAAGCACAAGTGGAACTTTTATAAAATGGACAATCCAAACTAGGCTGCAAAAGAAATTTCAATAAATTTCAAAGTAAGTGTGCCATTTGGCCCCACAATCTCTGGCATAATACATTTAAATTAGAAACCAATAATAAAAAGAAAATAAAAAACACGTGTTTGGAAAATTAAAGATACCTTTAAATAATCCAATGATTAAGTAGGAAATCACAATGGAAATAATAAAATATTAAGAAATGAACACTATGAAATTACCACCTGTCAAAAACTGAGATATGGCTAAAGTGGTATTAAAAGACAAATTATAGCCTTGAATTCATTTATCGAAAAAGTAAGAAAACTGAAAATAAATGAGTGAGAAAAACAAAGTATACTTAGATACAGTGAAAGACAGGAAATAATAATAAAAAAGCAGAAAATAATGAAATGGAAAAAAAAAGAAAAAGGGCAAGCAAAAGCAAAACTGTTCTTTTAAACGATTTTAAATCTAATTTTTTCAATAGGTGTATTATTCACATTGTTCTAAATTCAAAATTCATGAATTGGTATGTAATTAAAAGCTTCCTTTCTACTTTTGTTGGTTGGACACCCAATCTCATTCCCCACAGGCAGTCAATAGTATTATTTTCTTGTTCATCCTTCCATTGATTTTTTTGTACATTAAGCCCATATACATAGTGCCCCACTCCCTTCATTTTTTTTAGCTCAAATGTTTAAGTTGGGTAACTTTTTAAGATCTCTAGCAAGACTGTGGAGAGAAAAAGAGGGAGGAGGGGAGGGAGGGAGGGAGAGAGAGAGAGAAAATCCAGAAATAGATACGGTAGAAATTCTAAAAATCCTAGTTGAATATTATGCCAACAATTTTTCATATGTATGCTGATAAACTAAAAAGCCCAAATGAAATAGATGATTTTTTAGAAAAATATTATGCACTATCTGGACCAATTAAGATCCATTCAGGTAAACAGAGTCTTTACCACATAGTCCAATAAAAGGAATTTAATACAGGAGAGCAGCTACAAGAAGTGAGCTTCAAAGTGGAACAGGAGGTGATGAGGCAAGAAAGCTGTCCTCACCCCTAGGGCTGGAGGGATGAAGGGAGGATTTGGCACTACTGGAATTTAAGAACCATGGTCACTGGTGGGACTGGGCTTTGTGGCAGAGGTCAAGAGGGAGCTGGGGCCAGGGGGGATAGCTGAAACTCCAGAAGAGATGACCACTCCTGGAAGCAGAGAGGCAGAGAGGACAGGGAAAGGATCTTGGCCTTTTCTTTTCTTTGACCTCCTAGTCTTCTACTAGTGCCTACCCTTGATTGAAACTAGCTAGCTGGACATGGAGCCTTGGAAATGTAGTTTCCAGTGGGAAGACAGAGAAATTATCTGAGAGCAAATAGAAAAGGAGACACTCTCAAAATTGACTCAAGAAGAAAGAAACCAGCAACAATAAATGTGCAGCCATTAAAGCCATGGAGTCCGTTGGTAAAATATTCTCTAAACCTTCCCTAACCCATTGACCCAAAGATCCTAGGCCCAGACAGTTTTATAGGCATTAAACAGATGATCCTAATATTCTACAAATAATTTTAGATGTCTGAAAAAATGGAAAAGCTATCAATTCATTTTATGAAGCTAGTGTAACTTTGGAACTAAAACTAAAAGGGTATAGTATAAGAAAAGACAGTCATAAAACAATTGTATATCATTTATTAGCATAGATAGGAAAAGCCTAAATAAAATAAGAGCAAATTTAATTCAACATACATATGCATACACATCTATATGTGATATATCATAAACGGAGTTTTTCCCACAATGAAGGATGTTTCAACCTCACAAAATATATGAACATAATCCGACATCGTCAGAATGAAAGAGAAAAACTACTCTCAATAGATGCAAATAATATGATGGCATACAATTAAATATTTAAGATTTTTAAAAAGTCTTAATAAATTATGAATAGAAGGGAATTTCTTTAACCTGGACTCAATGCCTCCTACTTCATCACCTAATATTTTCTCAACATATATCACTGCCAAATTTAATGAAAATTTTCTCATTGTAGGCTCTCAGTAGCATTTGACACAGATGATTGTTCCCTCCTTCTTGAAATACTTTCTTCTCTTGGTGTCTATGAGTCTATATTCTGCTGGTGTTTCCTTCTAGCTCAATGATCATCCATTCTCAGTATCATTTGCGGGTGCCACCATACCTTTCTGATATTTGAATGTTAAAGCTTCCTGGATTCAGACTTCCACCCTCTTTGTTTTCTCTCTTCTCATTATACTCGCCATCCTGGTGACCTCATTGACTCTCATGACTTTAAATACTGTGTGTACACTGATGACATACAAATGTGTATCCAGCTCCACCCTCTGACCCCTCCCCCAACCCCTCCCCATTTGACATCTCCATGATGTAAAATAAGCATCTCAAACCTTACGTGTCCAAAATGAACCTCTTGGTTTCCCCTCCTTCCCCACCAACACCCAACACTTACCTCCCTTAATTCCCTCCTAACTCTGTAAAGGGCAACTCCATTTTACCAGTTGCTCGTGTCAGAAATATAGGGTCATCCCTGACTGCTCTCTTTCCCTCCACTTTACAATCAATCCATCTTTGAATCCCGTTGGTTTCACCTTCAAATATATCCTTAATCCAACCCTTGTTACTACCTCCACAGCTCTCAACATGGTCCAAGACACCATAATCTCTTACATAATTGATGACAATTGCCTCCCAACTGGTCTCCCAGCTTCCATTCTTGTTGTCCTACAATAAGTTCTGCCAAGAGCAGCCAAAGAGAACTTCTTACAACATGATTCAGTTTACAGCATTTCCCTTGTTAGGACTCTTGTTATTCAGAGTCAATTCCAAACTTCTTGTCATCATCTATGTGGTCTGACCCTGGACTACCTCAATGACTCATCCCCTGCTACTTTTTTCCTTGCTTGCTCCCTTTTAATCTTGCCCTTCCTTCTGCTTCTTGGACATACTGCATTCATGCCTAAGTCAGGTATTTCTTTCATCACATGCTGCATGGACTGCCTTTCTTCCAGATGTTTGCATGGCTTCCTGCACTAGACTCTGTGATGCACCAGAAGGTCTGGATACCTCAGCTGCTGGAATACTGTCCGGAGACAGCCCTCAGGAGATGGCCTCTCCAGGGACTACCTTAGCTGAAGAAAGCCATCTTGCCCAAAGTCAGCCACTTTCTAGGGTGGCCCACATCCAAGGTCTGATCTTTGCAGGGATATAAAGGCAAAATCCTCTTGGCCCCTATAATTATAGCTCCTGAATGGAGATATTCCAGCTCCATGTCGGACAGGGCAGGGCCATCTGGACCTGCATTGTCACTCAGCTTCTCCTTCTTAATTTGTGCCTTCCCCTTAATATGCATCCTGCATGCTAAATTCCAACTCAGAATCTACAATGCACAACCCACCTCACTTACTCAATTCTCTGCTCAAATGTTTATTTCCCAGAGTCCTTCTCTAAACATGCTATCTAAGAAAGTATTCTCTGTCACTCCTTAGTTTTCTTCATATCCTCTATCAGTACATGAAAGTGTGTGTATGCATATATGTGTACATATGTGTTATATGTGTGTGTGGGGGAAGAGGGGGTGTACTGATAACTTTTTTTGTTTCCTTCACTCACTTGTAACTCCACAAAGGGCTTTGTCATATTCACCGCTCTATCCTCATCACTTACAAAAGTACCTGTCATAGGGTAAACTCTGAATAAAACTGTGTTGGATGAAAAGATGAATAATGAGTGTCAAATATTAAATAAGAGATAATGTATATCAAATATCAAAAACACTAGAAGTCTTTTTTCTTAGTGTGATTTTAGAACATTAAAGGAAAAGTCCAAGGATATCTGATATTATCCCGCTGTTTAACAGTGAAGTCAGATGAAAATTATTTTAGGAATAAGAACTGGAAAGCAAGAGACAAAATTGTCTTTGTATGTAGATTGTATGATTGCACAAAGAATGTTCAGACAATCTATTGGAACTAACAAGAGAATGTGGCCTTTGCCAGATATATTAGATACAAGATCAAAATACAGATTTATAGCATTTCTACATACAAGTAATAATCAATTTGAAAATATAATAAACAAAAACATACTTTACAAAAGCAATAAAAACTGTAACTACTTAGTAATAATTCTAACAAGGGTATATAAGAACTTTATGAGAAAATTTACAAAAATTTGTTGAAGAACATGGAAAAAGACTTCAACAAATGGAGTGGTATGCTATACTCATGGATAACAAGATTTAATATATTAAGATGAAGTCAATATTGTCCAATAAATCTGATAAGTAAATATAACTCCAATCAAAATCAAATAGGTTTTTTTCCACATAACTGGACAACCTAATCCTAAAATATATTTAGAAGAGTAAAGGGCAAAAATTAGCCAAGAAAATTTTGAAAAAGAACAAAATGAGACATCTCTACCCAAATATCAGCCTAGAATATTTAAGATAGTGTCATTTTAGGGTAGCGAGAGACAAATAAACTAATGAAATGAAACATGAAAGTCCAGAAAAAGGCCTATGGGAAACTTGGTATAGGATAGAGGCTGTATCACAAATCAATATCAATATTCTATAAGAAATGGGAAAATGCTCATAAATAAGTAGAATATAAAACAATAAATTATATACTTCAATTTTTGTTAGACATATATTTAAAGAACAGGAAGAAGCACACCAAAATGTAAGAGTGATTATCAGTGAATATTGTATTTTAATCTATTTCTGTATTTTTAAAACTGTATAACAAACATAAAGAAAATAACCTTCACCTCTGCCCCTTTCGTGTCTCAGCTCTCTGTCCCCCTCTCCAGCCCAGTCAGCACTAAGCCACAGAGCACATACATATTCTTTGGGGACAGTCTGCTGCAGGTGATTACAAATCAACCACCACTATAAATTGCCACTTTGTGCAAACTCTTTTTTCCAAAAATGTAAGCAGGGTTACAAAGCTGTGCAGGTCAACAAGAAAGAACAGCCAGTGAAAGACCACTACTTCATTCTTCAATCTTGCCCAAGTATATAAATATTACTTATTATCTGTTACTCAGGTTTATTAGACATTGTATCGTCCTGGACTGGTTTGTGACATGAGCTGATACCATTCATTGCCCCAGGGAGGATTAAACTATGAGAAAAGAGAGGTGCATTAAACCAGGAAGAAAAACTATCAGCATATCATAAAAAATACATGCTATTTCTAATATATTCCTATCCATTTGAGGCAACATATCTAATATGTTACAAACATTTCTGGTAATACAGTATCATTGTTCTCTTTAATAATGTGTTAGTGTCTGTAACTCTCATATGGACTTGGTAAATTACTGTTTTATTTAATGAAAAAAAGATAAATTGTACTTGATTTGTATTTATTAATTTCCCTGAATTTGGTATATGACACTTATGAAAGCTTAAGCACATAATTTCTCATTTCTTTAATTTACAGCCAGGGAACTGTTTAAATATAATTTTAAATGATGCATAAAATGCTTCCTGACATATTTGTTTTCTGAATTTCCAACATGCATACTTGCCATTTTTATATGGTGAGCAAACACTGTCTCAAATTGTGGAGAAAGAAAAACGTTACCTGTTTAGGATTCCTTTATTAAATCTTAGCTCCTGTATTTTGGTGTGGCAGGCTGAGTTTTCTGGAGGTTAATAAGTTTCGTTGCAATTGCGATCAAGTTCATGCTAACTCAAATTGATAGGTAAGGCTTTGCAGGTGTAGCAATCATCAATTTGGTGCAAAACCTCAGGAAAAAAGTCTAAAAATGGAGGTCACTTTGATAGTATTTTAGGGGGATAGAAGAGGTTAAATAGCAGGTGAAATAACACTTCTTAAAGAAAACCATTGTTTCCCTGATGATTTCCTAAGTATAAAATAGCTCTCTTAACAAAATAGATATTTTCTTCATATTTAATTTCTTTCAAATTATTCTATTTTTCTGATCCTCTATTATGGTCATATCAATTCATAACTCCTCTGAAAAGCTGTACAGCATTATTCATATGATGATAAATTATTCTGAAATTCCAATTTTTGAGTTTTTAAATAAACACAGGAGTCCACTATTTATTTTGCTTTATTTTTAATCAGAACATACTTGTAATACATATGTGTGTGTGTGTATATATATGTATTTATATATATATATATATATATATATATATATATATATATATATATCACCAATTCTTTTATGAGCAGTCAGTGAATAAAAAATGAAGAGGGTCAAAGTGCTGATATTCTCCTGACTTCTGTCATTAAAACAGATGTTCCCTGTAATCTTGACCAAACAACTCCATCCTCTAATCAGAAAGGAGCAGACTTGTTCGTGGATTTGTGATAGATGTCCGTGCCAGAACTCAGAAGACTGTCTAGGACCATGGACACTCACAGAGTTGTTTTTGTGCTGAAATTTGTCTTTTGATTCTTATTTTAATTTGTTTTATGTACTTCCACCCAAACATGATTTCTGTTGTTGTTTTAAAAGATCTTCTGATTGATCGAATATCTCAAATATACTCATCACAATTATGAGTAGCTATAGCTTTAAGTATAGGATGAACTTGCTGATGTCAGCAGCTGACAACTAATGCTGCTGATATCAGCTGACAGGACACTAATTACTAGTTATGTGGCTGTTGCCCGCTTAAGGAGCTATTCAGTGAGTTACGATTTAGAAAATCTGGAGAGCACAGGGCTGATTTGCGAAGAGATATGTAATATGAAAATACCACAGAAGTTCTCAGATTGAGCCTCATGACAGAGATCTATCTAATTAGGAAGCATCTATTTTAATACAAAACCACAAAAAAGCCCAGCTGGAAAAGAAGAATTTATAGGAAGACACAGAGCCATCACTGGTTTGGCTGACAGCAAGTGCAACCTAAGCATGTTTCTCAGCATTTAATCAATAGCGGCGATAGGACAATTACTCCCTCACAGACAACCCATCTTGTCATATCAAGAGGGAAGATCTTCATAGGTGGTATAGATTGAGAGTCCCACTTCAGCTCTACTTCTCCTGCCTTCAGAGTCGAGGCCCTAGTTGAGGCTAGATGTTAGATGATCACGGAGAAGCTGCAGAACTGGTGCCTGTCCTCAGGAAGTCACCGTTGATTCTGAGAGCCAGGTGAGGCAGGGCAGCGGAGAGAGTGGGGACGTGAGTCCGACTCAAGGGTTAGATTAGTAAATACTGCAGTGAGACTCTCATGTTTTTGAGGAAAAGAACTTGTTGCTGAGTCGATAGTCTAGATGTACTCAATGATGACTGACTGACCCTAGAGGGATCTTTGGAAAAAAATTATAGCTTTTCTCTCAGATGAAACAAACAAAACATAGCCTTTAATTTGCCAAACATGAGAAGGCACCAAAGCTTCACTGCGCTGTCTTTCTCTGTAGAGTTATCTAGGTTGTCTCTGCCTTTTTGAAGGGAGTGAAACCAGGCACAAAGGTGTAGCACTGGTCTTTACACCCCACCTGGCTTCCTTCTCTTCCTGCTTCTGTGTCATCAATCGGTACGCGGAGAGCTTTACAGAGCAGCCTGCCGAGCAGGCTGCCGATGAGTCATGCCCGCTCCCTGCCTTACTTTGGCACAGTCTTCAACTCCACGAAAAGAGGCAGCACGGAGGAGAGAAAGGTGTTTTGAAAACACTTGCTTATGTTGATACATGTTTTATCGTGGCTGATCTAGCCACAGAATGGGTACTAGGATGCAAAATCATCAGAGATTATTTCAGAAGTACCAAGACATTCATTTCAAACATACCTTTTCCACAGTGTAAAGTCCTGGGCTGGGACACACGGTAGGATGGAAACAGGATGCACCGTCAGGCCAGAGAGTATGGGTGGAAATTCAGCATCCAGCTTAACACTAAATACCTCTGTGCCCTTGAACAAGTTACATATCCTCTGCGTTTCAGATTTCCCATCTCTGAAATGGCTTCCTATACACCGTGGCTGTGGTGAGATCAAATGCTGTCATTGCCTGTAACAATCCTAGCACGACGCCTGGCACGATAGGCATTCTGTGAGTGTTACTTTGCCTTCCCCCTTGTCTTGTTTTGGGTTCCCAACACAGCAGACCCTGAGCAAAGGATTCCAGGGCAGTGTGTGAGGTTACACTGGTAAGGGAGTGGGAAAGTGAAATGGGGATTGGGATGCAGCCAATAAGGGTGTATTATTAAGCCAGACACCAGTGTGGGCAACTGGAAGTTAATCCTCCAGGAAAACGGTGCAATACAGTGCCTCGGAATTATTATCCCTCCCTGGAGGAGGGGAGCTCTGGGATATGGATGCACCTAATTCTAAGAATCTTTGGTTGAAAGATACTGGGAGGGGAGTAGTTTAATTGCTAGGCAATTGTAGCCTGCTGTGTGCCCAGGTAGAGTGGTCTTCTGCTGTTTGGGGTGGGGCTGGGATATCCTTCAACTCAGAGATACCAATTCTGGCAGCTAGATATCAGCTGAAGCACATTGGAATGGCCTAGGGACATGGGTAGGGCAATGATAGGTACCACAGGAATACAAAGACATCTGAAACATGGTAGTTTCCTGTAAGAAGCCACTACTCTAATAAAGAAGATAAGACAGCTGAAGCTTCAAATGAGAAGGTATGTGATGACAAGATGTCTGTGAGCTGCTGGAAGAGATCAGCACTTCAGTCTCTCCAGGGCGGTGCTCCCTAAGGGGTGGGGGTGGGGGTGGGGGCTCTGGCTTTGAGCTCTGCATCTGATTTGTCAGCATCCAAAGGGCGAATTCAGAGGGACTGTTAGGCTCACATTAACCAAAGCTTACAGAGTCTGAGCAAAAACCCAGAAGGCCCACATACTGATTTATTTTCTCCCCCTGAGCCTGAGCTCCAAGAGAGATCAAGTTATAATCTTAAAGTGGATTGATTAGTAGTGATGAAGAATAATTTGAGATAGCTTGAAGAACTCTTCTCCACTGAAGGGATAGCCTTGCCAGTGGGGTCATTTAGAGGGAAACACTCTGGCCCAAAGACTCTGTCCAGCACTGCCAAAGGTTGTCACAAGTTCTTCTGTCTGTGGCTTCCAGAGAGGGAAGGTATGTAATAGTTAGGGTATGTAATGGTTGTCCTGACTATAGATAAATATGAAGACAACTCAATTGCAAAACAACTTCTCTAGGACTCAGGGGTCTGTCACCAAATGCAAGACAGGTTCAGAGGCCAGAGGTGTCTCCAAAGGATGGAGCAGTGGCACTACAACTGCATTGGACAGCTGGCTGAGCAAGTAGCAAACCTAGAATTTTATGATAGGAGGGTATTTTCAAATATTGCACAATCAAGAATATAAGTATTTGGCCCTGGAATGCAAGCTGGGATTCTGCCAAGCATATCTCTCTTACAACTTGGGGGCAAAGCAGCAAGTCAAAACCACTGTCAGATCTAGCCCTGATAAGTGAAGTATGTTCCTTGATGAAACCAAAGATTCCAAACAGTCCAGGAGAACAAAAGGACTCCTTGAAAACTGAATGAAGTGTATCACTATAGGATGTAGACATTGAGAGAGCTGTTAGGAAGCATATCAGCAGCAAGTGTGGTAGAAAGGATAATAAATTTGGGTGAGAAACTCAGGTTCCATTCTCTAACAGATCACTAACTACTGCCTGTGAGACTTTGGGAAGGTCATTTAGCCTCTCTGGACTAAGAGTTTCCCTGTGTGTCAAAAGAAGGGTTTAGCTAGTTGTTTCGAGAGATCCATTCCACAACTAATGCTACTCTGTGATTCTAAATACTGAGAGAGAGAGAGAGAAGGGTAAGAGTTCTTTTAGTTGGAAAATAAAAATTTCAGTGTTCGTTAAAACTTTTCCGCCTTCAGTCCACAGTTGCTGGCAGGAAAGCTACAAGTATTAAGATGAAGCCAATTAACATTCCTTAATAATGCTCTGTTATAAATCATTGTTAACTCAGGGAAGGCAGATGGGTGAGTAGATACAAGGCATTTTCTTATAGATGGTTTGTTTGTATCCCACAAATTTAATTTCATAAACCTAGAACCCTGCTTCCATTCTTCAGAAGCACAGTGTATTGCATAATCTCCAGGCATGCATGGGTAAGAAAGATAGGTCAATTAGATGAGACCTAAGCACTGCCCACTTGAGCTGACCAATGCGGAATAATTGGTCACTTGATACAAGCAGTTTTGTTGGAATGGTGGCGGTGGAAACCTCATTAGAATGAGTTTAAGGAAGAATAGGAGAAGAGAAATTGGAAACAGTGGGAATAGATAGCTCTTTTCCTAAATTTTGCTGTAAAGGGAAAGACGTGAATGGGGTGCAGTGGAGTCAAGAAGGGTATGTTTTTGTAGATGGGAGAAATAGCAACATGCTTTTATACTAATGGGAATTATCCATTAGAGAGGAGACAATTGATAATGCAGGAGAGAAAGGGGACACTTACAGGAGCAATGTCCTTGAGTGGGTGAGAGAGGATGGGAACCACTGGAAGCCTGACAATTCACCTAGAGTGTGATGGTTAATTTTATGTTTCAGCTTGATTAGGTTCTGGTTTCAGTTGTTTGGTCAAACACTGGTCTGGATGTTACTTTGGGGGTGTTTTATAGATGGGATTAGCATCTACAATCAGTTGACTTTAAGTAAAGGAGATCACTTTCCATAATGTGGATAACTTATCCAATCAGTTGGAGAACTTAAATGCAAAGAACTGAATTTTCCAGGGAAAAAAAAAAAGGAATTCTGCCTCAAGACTACACCCTCCACTCCTTCCTGAGCTACTGAAATCTAAGGAATTCGAACTCAAGACGTGAGCATCACTCTTACTGGAATTTCCAGCCTCCAGCCTGCCCTACAAAATTCAAACTTGCCAGCTTCCACAATCATATAAGCCAATTCCTTATAATAAATCTCTTTACACACACACACACACACACACACACACACACTCTCTGTTGGTTCTGTTTCTCTGGTGAACTCTGATACATATAGTAACAGGAGAAATGGTAGTATATATGGCTATAAGCAAGTAGGAGTAAATGTGGTGTCAGGAGAATTTCTGTTTTCTCAGTGAAACAGGGATCAACACCATCAGCAGAAAGCAAAGAAGGGGGAGGAAATATTGGAGGTTTGACAGGATAGGAGCAGATGACCTGGCTACCTGGGAGTATGCCAAAGCGATTGAACTAGGAAAATACTGTATGAGTTTGGGCAATATTGAGGACCCCTGGAGGCTAATGACTATGAATTTAAATTGAAATCAGTCAGTATGTTTAGGAGTTTTTTCAGCCACATTTAGCTATGAAGTTACAATTATCCAGTAGGCAGAGAGTTGGAATTTAACTAGGATTTTGGTTTAGTTAAGCTGATACAAAGGAGAGAGGGGCAAGAGAGTCAAGAGTGTTTGCAAGGGAATGATTACAAAGATAGCAACTGGAATGCAAATTGAATAGGGAGGAGAGAGAGGGTGTCTCCATGGGGATGGAACCATGAGACGGTGATGGGATAATTGGATTGAAGTCCTGATGATGTAAAGATTGTTTGAGTTGGGGTACCAGGTGCAATGACTTGGGAAGACAATAGGTGGTTGTAGGAGAGTAGCAGGCTTGGAGTTTATATTTGGGAATTTATTAATAATAAAAAGTTCAAAGATATGTCCATAGAAAGGAATAGCCAAGTTTAGGGAAGGTCGAGGTCATTGGAGAAAGGAGAATAAGGAACTGACAAGTTGGGGTATTGGAAAGAACATCTGGTTGTTGAAATCACATGAATAATGACTTAACTCGTTTTGGAGAGAGTGATAGTGAGTTGGCCGCTAAAACCTTCAAGGAATGAGGAATAATGGCATTGGGTCAGTTGATGGCTAGAATTAGGGGATAGAGTGGGTGGTAGAGACTGACATTTGAGAATCAAAGCTGTGTGTTTTTAGGAGAAGGGAGGGACCATGGTCTTGAAGCAGAGAACAACTACTCCACCTCTGGCCCCATGGCAAGAAAGAATAAATAGCTACCAGGCCACCTGAGAGGTAAGCAAGGGAAGAAACATTCCCAGGGGAGAGCAGGTGTCAACCAGAGTAAGATGAAGGAAACTTCTTGGAAGAAGGTTGAGAATAAGGGGCAGATACTGGCAAACTATAGCCCGTGGGCTGCCTGATTTTGTAAATAAATCTTTTATGGCACACAGCTGTGCCCATTCATTTATGCATCATCTACATCGGCTTTCAACAGCAGAATTGGGCGGTTGTAACAAAGATCATATGAGCCACAAAGCCTAAAACATTTACTGTTTGGCTCTTTACAGAAAAAGTTGACTAACCCTGTTATAGATGATTGACCTTGAGATCCAGCACACCACAGTGAAAGGTTTCAGGAGACAGGGAGGAGTGAGAGATAGGGGTCATATAAAGCAACTTAAGACATGGTCTGGGGATGGCAGTCTGGCAGTGGGGGGTGATCTGTGATTTTTGGGCTTCTTGTGTGACTGACAAGAGCAGTGATACAGGGTGCAGTAAGCTTGAATCTAACAACCCCAAAGTACACAGCAGTGGAGAGCCAGTGAACAGGGAGGGCAGGGATCTTTCCAGGAGCAAGAGGGTGAGGAAGGACTGTCACATGAGTCCTGCAGAGAGGGGTAGAGTCAAGGGGGGCTCTCGCTTGATTCCTGCTGCTGGTTGTCTGCAGAGTACTGGGCTTACCCTGAGGACACGTTCTTTCTCTTCACCTGAACCAAGAGGTCTCCAGGCCAACAGAGAGGCCTGCTAATCTTTGGTGAAAACACATTATTAAAGAATGTAGCCTGAGTTAGCCTTACATTCATTCCTCTTCCTAGATTGGCCATTGCTTCTCAGAGTCTCTTAATACAAATTTACTCATTTCAATTTAACATTGATGCTTCAATAAACTGGAGGACCTTCAGTCTGACCTTCAGTCAGATTAGCTTTATTCTGCCTTATGATAATGGTGCTAAACACCACCCGGGTGCAATAACTTTAAAGGATTGAGTCAAATATTCAAAGGCACAGCCTTTGCAGTTTGCTTTATTTATTTTTAAATTATTCTTCCTACACAACTGAAGACTAATCGAAGTTGAACACTTGCACAAGTGGTCAGAACTGAGAAGGAATTGTGGCACACACAGCTTTCTTTCTTTCTTGTTTTAATGATAAAGAAATAAAATTAAAGTTCTTTCAAGCATTAGCAAATTGGAATTGGAGACACATCTCTGCAAACATCTCCCAGACTGGATTGTGCCTTGCTCAGAGGATCTAAACCTGAGGATTTCCACATTGACCAGGCAGGGTTTTTACCTGATGTCAGAACCTTCTTCAGGGACCAACATTGTTTTTGCCTCACTGTGAATCCTAATGCAGTGTACGCTTTCAGGGCTCTCTCTCCATGACACGTGTAAGGAGCAGAAACAGCTGATTTGTTAGCATACATTATCCAATGCTGCGTGTTTATTCGGATAATTTCAATTAAGCTGCCTCAGACTTGGTTAGATAATCATCAGTTATTTTTCATTCACTGATTTCACATTTTTTTTAAAGAAACTACTTTTAAAAAAATTTTTCCAGAACAATGCTGGGCAAAGAAGATATCGAGTCATGGTCCCTGTCTTTGTTTGCAAAAAGGGATGAGGGCAATGTGGGAATGGATTCTGGAAACCAGAAGACTTACTGCTGATTTCAAATAAGGTTCTAGAAAAGATTATTAAGCAGATGTTTTGCGAGCACTTAGACAAGAGAGCAGTGATTACCGGGAGTCAGGGTGAGTCCACTAGGGACAAGCATTGAGCCTAACATAATTTTCTCTTTTGATAAGGTTACTAGACTAGTGGATCAAGGAAATAGTATAAATCAGGTGGCTTAAGTAGAATTTGAGAGCCTTTCACATTATCCTTACAGACTTACAGGAAGATAGATAATAAAACAGTGAATGGATTCTCAGCTATTTAATTCTTTCTTTCTTTTTTTAAAAAAATCATTCATTTAACAAATGTGTATCATGCCAACTATACAATATGTTAGGTTCTCTGTTAGGTGACAAGGATGAATACATGATCCCTGCCTTCATAGAGCATATCATCTATGGTAGGAATGAGATAAATACCATATAAAACACACACAATGTCATGGATGCATCACAGGGGAATCACCAAGAGTATTGATTAATGGATTAGTGTAGACCCAAAAATGAAGCTTATCTTGGTTTGAGTGGTAGACTTTCCAACAGTTCTACTAATAAAATATAGAAAATATTATAATATTTTGGGGGAGAATTAATTTATGTCCATATAGTAAATAGCATGCAAAAATCATTTTTAAATAGATTAACAGTGCCAAATACAAAATAGTTGAAAATTATATACCAAGTCTGGTATAAAATGGAATAAAATATTTGTAGAATGATAATATTCTCAGCTATAATGCAGCATAAACAATCAAAACAGAAGACTGACAAATGACAGGTTTGAATAAGTAAAATTTAAAAATATCCATACAATGCAAAACAACATTAAAAGGGAAAACTTTAGGCAGTGAAAAGATTTGCATCAAACATGACAGACTAATATCTATAATATGTAAAAAATTCTGATTCCAATTTGTAAGAAAAACATGATGAATAGTAACAATAATTCACAGAAAAGGAAATACACAATATTTGTAAGAGATACATTCACAGAAAGAAGAGGTCATACTTCGCAGAGCAGTGGGGTCTCCAAGAGTTCCCGGATGTCACCATATGACTGAAGGTCGGTCTGCATCATGAGGGTACCTGTAGATAGGAAAGATGGTAACCTCCTCCCGAAAGGCTTCTCTGACATCCATACCCTCCCCTACGATTAGGTGCTTCTCCTTTGTGCTCCCATAATACCCTTTGTGTATTTCTCTCATTGTGCTTATTACCTGGTGGTGTTATTATATGTTTAGGTGTCTATCTCCCCGACTAGACTGGAAGCCTCTTGAGCGAATCATGGCATTGATACATGTATTCCCAGCATCTGGCACAGTACCTGATAGGGACCCAATATTTATTAGTTCTGAAACAAGTGGCATGCTCATTCTTAATCCAGGGATAGTGGGCGACAGGAAGCTAAGGGATTTTTAAGCACAGCCAATCAGTGAGTAAAAATATGACCCAGCCTTCGCATCTCCATGATGTGAGTCAAAGATCAGGCCTTGGAGCTCCTGTAATCAGGAAAGCACTGTCCTCACCGTCTAGCGCCTCATCATTGGGAAGAGTGAAGAGGTGGCACCATAACTTTGTCTTCCCTCCACCCTTTAGGAACACTGACAGCCTTGGTGGCATTATTTGCCTTGAAACCACCAGGACCAATCCCATCATGGCCTTTACTCCTGCTTATGTCAGTCATCATGAGAAAGTCAGGACACCCAGGGCATTCTTTACCCCAGAATTCTTATCCGCACTGGTAGTGACGCTGCGACTGTGTCTCCCACCCCAGACTGTTAAGAAGCTCTCTTGCTTTGTGGCCTCTGGTTGGAATCGGTCAGTGGGAGGTTGTGGCAGAAGATCAGGCGGAAGGAGAAGAATGAACTCGAGTGTGTGTCCCCCTGAGTTTTGACGCTCCATCCCCCAATTCTTGTTGGGTTGCCATGGATTGCCTGAATCTATCTTTCCAAAGCCACAGCTCCCATCAGGCAGCCCTCTCCATAAAGCTGTTCTCTCTCTGGGTTCCTGGGACCACTCTCTCCTCTTGCCTCTTTAGGTGGCAGCAGCCTCCTTTTGTTGCTAGCCCCCAGGTACTACATCATCCTTTGCTGGTCTCCCTAAACTCTGACCATGTTTGTGAACTGTCCCTTTATTAAATTCTTCTCACTTAGCCAGTTAGAGTGTGCCAGCTGGGATTCTAACTGATACACTGCTGAGTCATTATTTGTTGAATGAAAGGATGAATGACTGAATGACTGAATGAATGAATCTCTGCAAGAAAACTGAGATGCATGGAAGTACTCCACAGCGAAGCTACTGGTCGTGTGGATGATGGGAATTTTCCTCACTTTAGCACCCAGACTCTTGAAGGACAGAAGGAAGGAGTGACTCACTATCAAACAAGACAGAGGACATCCATGTTGGCAGTCGTAGAGGGGTAGAGGGCACAAGGACGTGGCTGCTAAGGCATCCAGCTAACTCCAGAGCAGACACCAATGGGAGCCACAGTAAAGGAGATGCCATGTGGTAGCACCAGCGGCGCACTTCAGGGGCCCTGTGAGAAAGGAGCAGTGTGGCATGTAGGGCTGTGGTGTCAGTTCTACAGGAGGTGGCTGGACCAGACATAAACTGCCTGTCCTCTCACTTCTTCATGCAGGTCCTCTACTCCACCCCAGTGCTTCCTTGTAGTCTCAAGGAAATGAAATCAGAGAAATGAAAATGAGAGCTACCTTAACTGTATTACATCTGCCAAATCAGCAGGCATTTAACTGTGGCAAAACTAATATACTCATGGACTTTGGTAACATAAATCAGTGCCAACTCTTTCAGAAAGCTCTATAGCAATATGGATTGCATTTTAAATAAAACTTCTTTCCCTGTGCCTTTGTAATCCAATTCTTAAATGTTCTTCCGAAAGAAAGTTTGTGGAGGCAATTTCCAGTACAACATTGCCTTAGTTTCCTGGGCTGCTTAAAACAGATAGCATGGAATGGGTTGGCTTAAACACTGAGGATTTATTAGCTTACAGTTTGAGGCTGAGAAAGTGTCCAAATCAAAGCATCATCAAGGCAATTGTTTCTTCCTGAAGATCAGCTGCCGGTGATCCTGGGTTCCTCTGCCATGTGACAAGGCACATGGTGGCATCTGCTGGTCTCTCCCTTCTCTTCCTGGTTTCCTTGACGTCAGCTTCTTGCTTCCATAGCTTTCTCTCTGTGTGTACTCATCCTGTTTATAAAGGACCCCAGTAAGAGAATTAAGACCCATTCTGAACAAGGTGGGTCACACCCTAACTGAAGTAGCCTTATCAAAAGATCCTACTTACAATGGGTCCACACCCACGGGAATAGACTAACATTAAGAACATGCTTTTCTGGGGTATATACAGTTTCAAACCACCACAAGCATTTTGTCTAATGTTGAAAAATAAATAATACATAATATTCAGTAAAGGAATGAAATAAAAAATATGTGTACAATAAGCAGGGATATTAAAATAGGTATGCATAAAGGCAAATTTGGAGAAAGCATGCAAAAATTAAATAGCATCAGGAGAATGGTATTTTAAATTATTTTATTTTAAAATTCTCGAATCTGCTATAACAATTTTACAATGAAATGTGAAGAGTAAAAAAAATGTTTTTAAAATTTAAGTGACTCAAAGCCTGGAAGGACTGTATCAATCCCCTTCCTAAAATCTTCCAATCCTCCAATGGTTTCCCTCTGCAATAAAAATACCATCCACATCTCTTCCCATCATCTTTAAGGTCCTAGACTCGGCCAACTCCTGGATCTTGGATCTCATCTCTGATTCTCTTTCTCTTGTCCACTATGTTGCAGCCACCCAGGGACTTTCTATCCCTTGAGAACACCAGGCTTATTTGTGTGTTAGAGCCTTTGCTCCTGCTGTTCTCTTGGTTTAGAATGTATTCCCTCCAGACATTCACATGGCTGCCTTTTCTCATTATTTAAACATAAATCCAAATGTCACATTTTTAGAGAGGCTATAGAGACATTGTCTACTATCCGCCAATAACTGAACATCCCTGACTTCCGCTATAGAAGCTCATGAGGAGGAAGTATTCACTCTTTCCCTTTCCATGGCAACAAGGACATGGGCACGTGACTTGAGAACAGCCAATCAGCTCCTGAACCAGAGATTTGAATCTCAAGAGAGCGAAGCTTCCAGACACGACTGGTTATGGTTTTCATGTTAGCTCTGGTACCATGGGGTCTCCAATGGAATGCAAATAGGTGTCTAAGGTTGGTAGAGTCCATCCCGGTGACAATGTCCAGTGCTGCTGGTGGTGGCAGTGGTGGCAGCGGCTGGTTGGTGTTGAGCTGATGAGCAGACTACAGCGTGGCTTCATCTTTGCTGTGTTTTGCCTCCCTTAGGTCCTACCAAAGCTGCAGCCTGTGTGTCAATGCTCTTAGCTACCTGAAATCCTACCAAAATTGTCTTTTTTTTTTTTTTTTGCTTATATTATGCAGAGTTGTTTCCTATTGTTTGCAACCAAGAACCCATACAAAGAACTTCTCGAAAAGCCACACCCCTACCCTGGTTATTCTCTGACACATTACTCATTTTTTGTTTCCTCAGAACACATACTACTGTCTGAAATAATTCATTTGCCTATCTATTGCCATCTGTTGATTGCATATTCCTCTATACCCCAAATGTCAGTTCCATGAGGACAAGAACTGTGTTATCCCCAGCACCCAGATCAGTGCCAGGCACATAGTTGGCACTTACAAATATTTGTTGAATAAATGAATGAAGGATAGACAGTAGAATGGATGACAGAAGCAAGATTCAAAAAAGCTTAAGCACCAAAATTAATATATAAACATTTAGAAGAATAAATATGAGATCTGACTTTAAATTGAAGAATAATCAATCACATAAGCACAAGATTAGGGAGACCTTACTTATCAGTAACTTGAATGTTAAAACCAAAAACAAACAAACAAAAAAACCACACACCATAGGTTGCGGTAGACTGCAAGCTCACTAAAACTTGGTTTCTAAAAAAGATCAAAACAGTCTTAGTTTATGGTAATAGAAATGAAAGGATTTTTGCTTCTGCCAATATAGATGAATAAGATCCAGATTTACCTTCTCATCTTAAACAACTAAAAAATCTGGGCAAAAATACGTGATACAAGTAATCTAAGAAACTGTTGATGTCTAGTTGGGAGAAGTTTTAAAAGAGATGTAACTTTTTTCAACAATCAGGAGGAAAATTAATTAAACCTATTCTGAGTTACTTCAAAATTCAGAACTAAGATCAATAAGTTGCAGACTGGGAGGATTTTAACCCAGAAGTCAGCTGCAAAGGTGAACTAGATGTTCCTCTTCTATTTTCCTTTTCTGTATACCCATAACACCTTGTACATATGTTGCTTTAACACTTATTACACTTTATTGTGATTATTAGTTTTTATAAAATGGCTAAACTGTGTACCTTTTGTTTTTGGATGACATGATGAAATAGTGTGAGGGTATCAATTTTCCCTATATTCATCCACAGTCTCAATATACAAGCCCACTCAAAATATAAATAAGTTTTCCCCCTTCTATCCTTTTTTTGTTTTAAACTTGAAAAAAAATGTTCCTGAAATCTAGTTGGAAGAAAAAGACGTGAAAATTGCCAAGAAGTTTCTAAAAATAAACAAGGGGAAGAATAATTGTAACATATTAAAATGTATCTATAGTAATTAAAACACTTTGACTCTGGTGTCCAAATAGGCAGATCAATGGCAAATGGTGGTATCTAGATGAATCAATTAAAAATAATGAAATACGTCAGTAAGTATGAGATGACAAAATGCTTAAGATACCCAGTTATGAACAGTATGCATATTTTTGGAAAAAAAAAACAAAACACAAAACTTAAATGTGTGTTGTTTGTGTGTGCATGTAGAATATGGTGGGATGTATACAAAAGAAACTGTTAAGTGAATGATTTTCTTTTTATTAGGAAACTGGGCTAGGGTTAGAAAGTGATAATGGATAAGATGAGCACTTTTACTTTTCATTTTATTCCCCTCTGTATTTTTGAAATATTTGCATATGTTGCATGTATAAATTTTTATGAATTAGAGAGCAAAAGAGGGAAGGAGAGAAAGGGAGAGAGAAAGGGGCACAGAAACAACAGAGAGTGGAAGAAACAAGGATGGGCTTTGAAGTTAGAATGACAAGTTACTTCTCCAAATCTTCATTTCTTTTCTATAAAATGGGAATCATAATGTCACATTCACAGAGTAGTTTTAAGCATTTAGTGAAATAATTTATGAATAGAGGTTAGCCAAAAATAAGCACGCCTTATATGACAGCTATAATAATGATTATAATTATTATTTGCTGTCACTAATTATTGTTATTTGTAGTATAAGAACTTTTCCTATAAATTTGCAATTGAAAACTTATAGGAACAGCCTAAATTCATTCACAATAACTTAGGGGATAACCTTTAGGAAGCATGAATGTTATGAGATTTTAACCAAGGAAATTTTAATCTAATCAATTGCATTGTGCTCCATCTGAAGACAGACTGTGTTTACTAAAGTGTGGATGTGATCTATGTGGAACCTAGAAAAGAGGCTATTAAGGGAAAGTGAGGGAGGGCTTATATGTCAGGAGATGGATCCTCATAAAAACAACTCTGGTATTAAATTTTAACCCCCAGGGCAGGTTTTCTATAGAGCAGAATACTCTTACCAACCAACACTTTGGCCTTTGTATGTATCATTTTGGTGTAGACATCAGCCCCTTTTGATTTGGTTAGCAGAAGTCAGTCCTTGACAGTCTGACCTCATCTGTTTAGACTAGATCTACAAGGCCGAGGTCCAGAACCTTGAACAAGCTTTAGCTCCATGGGCCTGATCTGAGGGTCAAGCGGTTTTCTGCTTTTTCAAATTAAAACTTCAACATGAATGAACAGTAGATGGATGACTAAATTAGTAAAGGAAGGAGTTGCCATGCAAAATTGTGAACTCTGCATCACTGTGTTATTTGTACTTATAGGATTGCCTTCCCCCTATTTCTAGCAACTCCTCCTTCCCATCCTATCAAGATGATCTACGAAATCCTATAGGATCTGATCTTTATTGACCCTTCTATCTTATCCTTGCCACTTTCTCTACTCCACTACATCCCAGCCTTCCTAGACTTCCCCATGCCAGAGTGCAAACCCCCTGGCTCCCAGCAGACTTTCCCTTACTTTACATCCCAAATTAACAGTCACTTTCTTAGCGCCTAGGGCCAAATCTCACAAATGTGTCTTTCAAACACCCTACATAAAGTAGTTCCCTTCCCCACTCCCAACCAATACATTATTCTCCATCACAGCATTCTATCTATTTTATGGAATATTTTATCTCAAGTCTTCTGAGAAGCAGAATGCCTAGATGGAACCAGACATGCAAGTGGTAATACTAGGGGAATTGCCTGTGAAGGATAAAGGCAGAAGATGCAAGAGAACATGAGGAGAGCTTCCAGACTGTAGTGCAGTTCTGACATCTGTGAAGGGGAGAGGGAAGGAAGGAGAGTTGGGTAGGAAGAATCTAGAACAGCAGCACAGTTCAGAGAAGGTTTTGGCCAGGCCTGTGGGAAGTCTTCAACCCAAAGTCACCAATCAGAGGAATCACACATCTTGCAGGAATGGGCTTTCATTAGCACCCCACCGTTCCCAGTCATTGGCTGAGAGCTGTGATGGGTCGAGGAGAGCAGCAGCTGGGGCCATGAGCCTTGTTATGCTCCCTGTATCAGACACCTGAGAGCTGGATTTTCATGTCTGTCAGAGTCCAATCTTCCTGCCACACAAGCAGAGCTCAGGGTCCTCTTCCAAGCTGACGTGGTTGTTAACAGTTATTGAAACAATTCAGTTTCTTGAGATTATAGGACTTGATCCCCACCTTCTCACTGGCTCCTAGAAGCTCCCAAAGTTCCCTGCCACATAGTCCTCTACCAGGCCCTCTTATAACATGGCAGCTTACTCCTTCAAGGCCAGCTGGAGAACCTCTCCAACCTCAGGATTCGCACCACTTTTTTTTTTTTTTTAAGTAGTATGATCAGTTTATTCAAACAACATAATTACATGGAACTTTGAATAGGGAGTGAAATCTGGTTGGTTTGGACAGGTTAATGTGAAGCCCCAATGCATCCCAGAGTAATTTGGGCAGAGAATAAAAATGTATTTGCAAAGCCCCCTTGAAGGACTGGGGGAAAATGTGGAAATATTAAACTTCCCCATCTGGGGAATTACTGATATTCTCACAAGCAATTTAGAAGGCCAAGCCCTCGAACTTGGGGCCTGCTCTTATGAAGCTCATCACTGCAAAGGAGAAGCTAAGCCTACCCACAATTGTGCCTAAGAGTCACCCCCAGAGAACCTACCCCATTGCTCAGATGTGGCCCCTCCCTCCAAGCCCACTCAGCAGGCAAACTCACTGCCCTCCCCGCCACATGGCACATAACTCTCAGGGATGAGCCCGGCCCCGGCATCGTGGGACCGAGAAAATCCTCCCGGACAAAAGGGGAAAGAGAAAAGAAATAAAGTTTCAGTGGCTGAGACACTTCAAAAAGGGTCAAGAGGTCACTCTGGAGGTCACTCCCACACACCACATAGACAACTTCTTTTAGTCTCCAGCGCACTGGAACAGCTAGAAGGAAATATCCCAAACCGCTGAACCGCAACCCAGTAGCCCTGACTCTTGAAGATGATTGTATAACTATACAGCTGTGATGGTTACGTTCATGTGTCAACTTGTCCAGATGATGGTACCCAGCTGTCTGGTCAAGCAAGCACTGGCCTAACCATTGCTGTCGCACCACTTTTAAGGGTTTTCACTTGATTACATCAGGACCAACCAGGAGAAGCTCTCTTTAAATTAATGCAGCCTATTGGGAACTTTATTACATCTGTAAATCCCTTCACCTTTGCCATATTCTATTGGCTAGAAGCAAGTCATAAGTTCTACCTGTGCTCTAGGGAAGGTGTAAGGGTGTGACCCATTGGGGGTCATTTAGGGTGTGTCTGCCACCCTAGGAAAGGATGAGCCTCCACAGGAACGTGGGGTTGGACCTAGAGGAGCAGCAGCGGGAGCCTTGAGTCAATTCCATTCCCTGAGGCAGGAGGCCCGAGCAGTGCATTTTCATGGCCAGCTCATGGCATTATCACAATCTGAAATTCATGAATTTAATAATGTATTTATGCTTATCATCTGTCTTTTCTATTAGAATGCATGCTACCTAGGGGTCTATAAGGGACTAAATCTATCTTTCTCTATTATATCCTCACTGACTAATACAGTGCTTTCGAATGCAATAGATACTCAAAATGTTTGTTAAATGAATGATTGAATGGCTGAAATAGCAGCAGTGTCTTCAACTAGGACCCTGCCCCCGACCAAATTTATCTGAGCTAAGAATGGCATCCTGACCCACCCTAAGCCAATGAGTCTCTTCTCTAATATTGTTTAATTAGAGAATTTTTAGGTTTACAGAAAAACCATGCAGAGAATACAGGGATCTCATGTGCCATCCTCAACAGTTTTCCCTATTATTAACACTTTGCAGCTTCACATTAGTGTGATAACTTTGTTATAATTGACTGAACAATATTATTATAATTATACTATTACCACAGTCCATAGTTTGCATTAGAGTTCACTGTTTGTGTTGTACAGCCCTATGGTTTATTCTTTATTAGAGAAGTTGTGGGTTTACAGAACAATCAGGTATAAAATACAGGATTGCATATACCACCCTATTATTAACACCTTGCATTGGTGTGGAGCATTTGCTACAAGAAATTAAAGCATATTTTTATGATTGTGCTATTAACAACAGACCATGGTTTAACTTAGGATTCACAGTTTATGTAGTGCAGTTCCATAGATTTTTTTTTAAATTTTTATTCTGTTACCATATATGCAATCTAACATTTCCCCATTTTAACCACATTCAGATATATATTTCAGTGCTGTTCATTATGTTCACAATGTTGTGCTACAATCACCACCATCCATTACTAAAACATTTCCATCACCCCAGAAAGAAACACCGTATCAATAAAACATTAACTCCATATTCCATACCCAAACCCTGGCCCTTAGAAACCTGTATTCTAGTTGCTGAATCTATGAATTTGATTATTCTAATTATTTCATATTAGTGAGAGTAACATTTTTGGTTTTCTTGTGTCTGGCTTATTTCACTCAACATAATGTTTTCAAGTTTTATCCACATTGTTGCATCAGAACTTCCTTTTTATGGCTGAATAATATTCCATTGCATGCATATACTAAAGTTTCTTTATCCATTCATCTACCGATGGACACTTGTGTTGCTTTCATCTTTTGGCAATTGTGAATAATGCTGTTATGAATATTGGTGTGCAAATATCTGTTCTAATCCCGCTTTCTGTTATTTCGGGTATATAACTAGAAGTGGGATTTCTGGGTCACATGGTTACTCTATTCTTAACTTTCTGAGGACTCGAAAAACTGTTTTCCATAGCAGCTGCACCATTTTACATTCCCAGCAACAATGAACAACTGTTCCTATTTCTCCACATCTTCTCTGACATTTATTTTCTGTTTTTTATATAGTAGGCATTCTCGTGAGTGTGAAATAGTATCTCACCAGGGTTTTGATTTGTATTTCCCTAATGGCTAATGATACCGAACATCTTTTCATGTGCTTGTTGGCTATTTGTTTATCTTCTTTGGAGAAATGTCTATTCAAGACCTTTCTCCATTTTAAAATTAGGTTATTTGTTTTTTTTGTTGTTGAGTTGTAGGATTTCTTTATATATCCTGGATATTTAACCCTTATCGAATATGTGGTTTCCAAGTACTACAGGTTGTCTTTTTACTTTCATGATGAAGTCCTTTGTTGCACAAAAGTTTTAATTTTGATGAGTTCCCATTTATCTATTTTTTTCTTTTGTTTCTTGTCCTATTGGTGTAAAGTTTAAGAAACCATTACTTAACATAAGATTCTGAAAATGCATCTCTGTGTTTCTTTTAGAAGTTTTATATTTTGGTTCTTATATTTAAGTCTTGATCCATTTTGAGTCAGTTTGTTTAGATAGTGTGAGGTAGGGCTCCACCTTCATTCTTTTGCACACGGATATCCAGTTTTCCCAGCACCATTTGTTGAAGAGGCAGTTCTTTCCCCATTGAGTGGACTTGGCACCTCTGTCAAAAATCAACTGGCCATACTCTCTCTCTCTAACTGAGCCATCTCGACAGGTGAACTCGCTGCCCTCCGCTCTACGTGGGACCCGACTCCCAGGGGTGTAAATCTCCCTGGCAATGCAGAATATGACTCCCGGAGATGAATGTGGGACTGAGAGTATCTTCTTGACCAAAAGGGGGATGCAAAATGAGACGAAATAGTTTCAGTGGCTGAGAGATTTCAAATGGAGTCGAGAGGTCACTCTGGTGGACATTCTTATGCACTATATGGATAACACCTCTTAGGTTTTAATGTATTGGAATAGCTAGAAGTAAATACCTGAAACTACCAAACTCCAACCCAGCAGCCTGGACTCCTGAAGACAATTATATAATAATGTAGATTACAAGGGGTGACAGTGTGATTGTGAAGACCTTGTGGATCACACCCCCTTTATCTAGTGTATGGATGAGTAGAAAAATGGAAATAAAAACTAAAGGACAAATGGGGTGGGATGGGGGGATGATTTGGGTGTTCTTTTTTCACTTTTATTTTTTATTCTTGTTCTGGTTCTTTCTGATGTAAGGAAAATGTTCAGAGATAGATTGTGGTGATGAACGCATTACTATGTTATCATACTGTGGACAGTGGATTGTATATCATGGATGATTGTATGGTGTGTGAATGTATTTCAATAAAACTGAATTTAATTAAAAAAAAATCAACTGGCCATAGATGTGAAGGTTTATTTCTGAACTCCAAATTTGATTCCATTGGTTTATCTGTCTTTGCTTGTGCCATTACCTTGCTATTTTGATTACTCTAGCTTTGTAATAAGTTTTAAAAGCAGGAAGTGTAAGTCCTCTAACTTATTTCTTCTTTCATGATGGTTTTGGCTATTTGGGGCCTCTTACCCTCCCATATAAATCTGATGATTAGCTTTTCCATTTCTGCAATGAAGGTTATTGGAATTTTAATTAGAATTTCATTGAATCTGTAAATTGCTTTGGATAGAATTGGCATCATAATATTTAGTCTTTGAATCTATCAACAAGGAATGTCCTTCCATTAGTTTAGGTCTTTCATTTCTTTTGGCAATGTTTTGTAGATTTCCATGTATAAGTCCTTTACTTCCTTGGTTAAATTTATTCCTAGATATTTGATTCTTCAGTTGCTATGGTAAATGGAATTTTTTTCTAGATTTCCTCTTCAGATAGCTCATTACTGGTATTTAGAAACACTACTGATTTTTACATATTGGTCTTATACACCATCATTTTGCTGTATTTGTTTATTAGCTCTGGTAACCTTCCTGTGGATTTTTCAGGATTTTCTGTATATAGGATCATGTAATCTGCAAATAAGGTAAGTTTTACTTCTTCCTTTCCAGTTGTGATGCTTTTTCTTTCTTTCTCTTGCCTAATGCTCTGACTAGAACTTCCAGTACAATGTTGAATAACAGTGGTGACAGTGGGCATATTTGTCTTGTTCCTGATCTTACAGGTAAAGTTTTCAGTCTTTCACCATTCTGTATGATGTTAGCTGAGTTTTTGATATATTCCCTTTATCATGTGGAGGAAGTTTCCTTCAACTCCTACTTTTCTTAAGTGTTTCTATCAAGAAATATGCTGGATTTTGTCAAAGACCTTTGCTGCATCAATTGAGATGATCATATAGTTTTCCCCTTCAAACTATTAATGTGGTGTATTACATTAACTGATTTTCTAATGTTGAACCACCCTTGCACTACCCGGTATAAATACCACTGGATCATGGTGTATAATTCTTTTAATGTGCTCTTGAATTCAGTTTACTAGTATTTTGTTGAGGATTCTTGCATCTATATTCATACGAGATATTGGTCTGTAATTTCTTTTCTTGTGGTATCTGTCTGACTTTGGTGTTAGGGTGATGTTGGCCTCATGGGGTGAATTAGGGAGTGTTCCTTCCTCTTCAATTTTTTTGGAAGAGTTTGAGCAGGATTGGTGTGAATTCTTTGTGGAATGTTTGGTAAAATTCACCTTTGAAGCTATCTGGTCCTGGGTTTTTCTTTGTTGGGAGATTTTTTTTTTATTACTGATTCATTCTGTTTACCAGTTATTGGTTTGTTGAACTCTTCAATTTCTTCTTAAGTCAATGTAGGTGGTTTATTTCTAGGAAGTTGTCCATTTCATCTAGGTTATCTAATTTGTTGGCATACAGCCGTTCATAGTATTCCCTTATAATCCTTTTTTATTTCTGTGTGGTCAGTATTAATTCCCCTCTCATTTCTGATTTTAGTCATTTGCTTCCTCTCTCTTTTTTTCTTTGTCAGTCTAGCTAAAGTTTTGTCGCTTTTATTGATCTTTTCAAAATACCAATTTTTTGTTTTCTTGATTCTCTCTCTTGTTTTTATTCTCTATTTCATTTATCTCTGCTCTAATCTTTGTTATGTTTGTTGTTTGGACTTGTGAATCCCCACAGTCATGTAAGACAATTTTTATAAAATCTCATATATTTACAGATTTCTCCCATTGGTCTGTTTCATTAGAGAACCCTGACTAATATACTGTGTCATTATCTTTACCGGAGATCTTAATTTCTTCAAGTGGCTTCACTCAATTTTCTAGTGTCCCTTGCTTTCAACCTGCAGAACTCCCTTTAACATTTCTTGTAGGGCTGGTCTGGTGGTAACGAAGTCCTTCAGTTTTTGTTTATCCGGAACTATCTTAGTTTCACCTGCACTTTGAAACAGTTTGCTGGATACAGAATTCTTGGTTGACAATTTTTGCTCTTAGCACTTAAATATATCTTCCCACTGCCTTCTTGGTTCCTAGTGAGAAATCAGCATTTGATCATATTAAGGCTCCCTTCTATGTGAAACATTGCTGCTCTCTTGGGGCTTTCAGAATTCTCTTTATCTTTGGCATTCGACATTTGATTATAATATGGTGTAGTGTGAGGTCTATTTTGGTTTACCCTGTTTGGAGTTAGTTGTGCATCTTGGATATGAAGATTCTTATCTTCTGTTACCTTTGCAAAGTTTTTAGCCATTATTTCTTTGAACATTCTTTCTGCCCCCTTTTCTCTTACTTCCCCTTCTGAGACTCGCACAACGTGCCTCTCAGTACACCTGATGGTGCTCCACAGGTTCCTCAGGCTCTGTTCACTTTGCTTCATTCTTTCCCCTTTTTGCTCCTCAGACTGGATGATTTCAATTGTTTTATCTTCAAACTCACTAATTCTTTCTTTTATCAACTCCAGTCTACTGTTGAATCCCTCTAGGGAATTAATTTTTCATTTCAGTTATTGTGGTCTTCAACTCCAGTATTTGTGTCTGATTCCTTTTTAAAATTGCTGTCTCTTTATTGAGATTCTCATATTGTTCATTCATTGTTTCCCTGATATCCTTTATTTCTTTCTCTGTGGTTTCCTTTGTTTCCTTGAACATATCGAGATCATTTTTTTAAAAAGTCTTTGTCTAGTATGTCCAAAGTCTTGTTTTCTTCATTGATAGCTTCTGGATGTTTATCTTGTTCCTCTGGATAGGCCATCATTTCCTGTTTCTTTGAGTGCCTTATAATCTTTTGTTGCACACTGCACTTTTCATATTTTAAAGTGTTAATTCTGGGATTTAGACCCTGGGCTGTCTGTTCCTTAATAGTGATATGACAGAGATTTCCTTGAGAGCCAGGAGCTAACAAAAACAAACCAGTGCAAAAACAACTTTCAGTCTTTAAAATTGGCTAGAGCTCCCCTTCAGAGTTTAGCTCCCCCTATCAAGAAGGTGAAAAGTGAAATGCAGGGTCTTCTCAGCCTTTTGTGTGCCTGAGGCTTGTCCTGGGCTTATGTTTCCTAATGGCCTTAGGAATTTCCCCATTTACAGGAATTTGAAGTCTCCTCAACTCCCTAGAAATAGATTTTCTCCACCTCCTGAGAGCTCTATTGTATGACTTAGAGCAGGTAATCCTTTGTTCCAAGCCACTTTCACTTAATGCTTTCTTACACTGCTTTAGTGTTTCTTCCTGCTAGGCAAGTTCTGGGAGGGCAAGGCAAAGGTGAGTTTCCTAGTTCAGTCTTTCAGGCTGCCATCTGATAGACTGGCATCAACATACAGGAACTCCTGTACGTACATAAGAGTTATTCTTCTGCCTTCAGAATAGGGCCAAGGTCCCACAATAGGAGTGCAAGCTGGTTTCCCACTGCACCTGGGAGAGGATGGGGGATGGGCCAGCAAGGGTGCCATGAGCTTGTCCTGCCATTTTACCATTTTAAAAAAAGCTGCATTTTCTTGATTTAGCACTTGCCGCATTCCTGCAACCCAGAAAACTGTTTCCTGGATTTTTGAGGAAGATGGCTCTGCCAGTTTTTGCTAGCTGTTCCAAGATTCTGCCATCTTTGTCGAACGGAAGCCCCTAATAATTTTGACTTGAGACCTACTGAGAATTGGGCTAGCCTTGCTTTGGGTGACTGAAGCTGTAACTGGTAACATTCTCCGGAATGTTTTCTGCCCTTTGGACCAAGGAGCAGAGGATGCAGTTGCCGCATTCAGGAAATACCACAGATGTGCCAAAAGAAATAGAGAGGAGATGAGGAGAAATGGATACTCTGCAGTACTCCAGGCCTGGAAACATGAGTTTCCTGGGGCCTCGTCCTTGACTATCGAGAGTCTCCACAGTATGCTTTCCACAAATCTCCCTTTTTTGCTTAAAAGAATTTGAGTTGAGTTTGCAGGTCCTAAGTAATATATGCTGCAGATGTTAAAACACAGGGTAGCTAGCAGCCACCTGGCCTCAGACCATACGAAACTGAGGGACTTGCGGGGAGGAGGCCTGCAGTTTGTTGAACTATGTACCCTAGGAAAAACATGTTCTTAATCTTATTCCAGTCCTATGGGTGAGAACCCATTGTAAATAGGACCTTTTGAAGAAATTAATTTTAGTTGTGATGTGGCCAACTGAATAAGTTTGGGCTTTAATCCAGATTACCAGAGTGATGTATAAACAGAATGAAATTCAGACACAGAGAGAGAGAGAGACATGCAGAGAAGCTGGAGAGAAATAAGTCACCACCAGGTGCATTGCCATGTGACAGAAAAGCCAAAGACCCAAGGCTTGCCCACAGCCAGAATGCCACAGTCTTCATGGAGAAAGCATCATCTTGCTGATAGCCTGATTTTGGACTTCTCCTAGCCTCAAAACCATGAGCCAATAAAATTCCTGTTCATGTTATTTGTTTTAACAGCTGAGAAACTAAGATAGGGCCTTAAGGAATGAGAGGATACTTTAAAGAATAATTAATCCTGCTCTGTGGTAGTCAGGCCATGCACAAGGGACAGGTCAGAGATTCTGCCCAAAAGAGAAGTAGCCCAGCACCGACGAGGGGCAGGAAACTGCATAGGGTGTGAAACACCTGCCTTTGGTGGGAACTGGAAGCATTGCTACTGCTCTGAGTTGCCTGGCTCAATCTGCCTTGTCCTTTCAAGCAGAAAGAAAATTATCCAATCATGGGAAAAGGAGTCCAGTGGTGTTTTTTCCCAACAAATGCTCCTTGGAATACCATGTAAATCAGAGGATAAAATTGACATTTTCAGGTCACTTTCTGATGCATTCATTTATATATTAGTTTGTTGAATATCATTAAAGTAAAATAAAAGACGCTCCAATGAAAAGAAGAGGTACTGGACACTGATGTGCTAATGAACTGAAGATTGTCATAGGAAATAAGAGACAAGGGGAGTAGAATGGAGGAGAACCAGGAAAGTTAAATGGAATGGAAGGATGAATGGGAGAATAGAATCATTTGACATAATTATAGGAGAAGCAAGTAGGTGTCCAGAGAGAAACAATGACTAGGAGAAATGGATGAAAGGAGCCAGAGAGATTTTTAATTTCATCCAAGTGGGACAGGGGATAGAAAAACATATGTATAATTTATTTATTCATTCATTTATTCAGCAAATACTTATGGGCACCTTCTATGTGCCAGGCATTCTTTTGGTTGATGATACCGTGGCAAACAGGCAGAACAAGAACAGGACTTGTTGCCTTCAGGGTGTTGACTTTCTTATGGATCTGTTTGGATGCAGCACTGCTCATCACCCCCTGCTTTGCCTTGACTGGCAAAGATCTGGCTTCATTCACACTCAAGTGGGCACACAGGTCTTTCTCCCAAATCCCAATGCCACCTTTAGAGAAGCAGTGAGTGTGGAGTGGGGGAGGCATTGCAGCATGTTAGGGGCTCATTCTTGGGAAGCCAGGGCACAAGAAGGAAGAACATTTACTGTAGATTTACCAAAATTCAGAGTCCACATTTGGATTTTGCTTCAAAAGTCCTTGTTGAAAGCTATAGGCATGACAACTCATAAAGGAAATTTTCTAGAGAGTAAAGAGATAATGATTTGGTTTTAGGATGATGAAGCTTACTGGAGAAAGAAGGGAAACCTAAACACAATGGTAATATGTGATAATGTATCTATTATGAAAATTTCATAAAATTTTTGAATAGGAAAAGTACCACTCTAATTATAGGTTTCTCACTCTTGGCACTATTGACTTTTGGGATTGGATGATTCTTTGTTGTGGGAGCTGTCCTGTGCAATGTAGGATGTTGAGCAACATCTCTGGCCTCTGTCCACTAGATGTGGTAGCACCTCCCCTCCTCTAGTTGTGACCATCAAAAATGTCTCCAGACATTGCCAAAAATCCCCTGGGGGCAAAAATCACCCTTAGTTGAGAAACATTGCTTTAATTATACCACCTAAATATAATTTCTTTCATATTTGAGTAATTTATTGCAATCTTTTTCATATGCCATTTAGTGTGAATATATCTATGTATACATGCATACATACATACAAATTATGTTGTGTCCTGACTTTTAATTCAACTTAATAGAGAATGTTGTGGATGACTAGAGCAAATTCCCGGCATTTAAGATGGTTACCCAAGACTTTTGTAAACCCCGAATAGGCAAATTCCATAACGTCTCCCATAATTTGCACTTGAGAATGAGAGAGAACAATGGAGCAGCAACAAGACTCAGATCATGAGCTGGTGACTAGGTTTATTCAGCAGCTAAAATATCTGGGTGTCCACTCTCCAGCCTTGCAGCTCACTTTTATCAAATTTGTCTCAGCTAAATTACAAACTGGTATAAGTCAGGGGCCTCTAGGGTCCCTCTGGAGTAATTGAAGCAGTGAATGCAAATTCTTAAATGTACACTGTGGTTGTCAGGCACCTGTGCTATAGACACTTAACAGACCTTGGACGTATTATAGAGGTCCATGACTATTTCAGTATTAAAACTTAACAGGGCATTCAATTATACAAGATAAGTCCATAAGAATTCTATATTTTAAAAATTATGGTTTATATATATTTTAAAAATTATAAATATATAAATTTTATATATTTTAAAAATTATGGTTTGTTTCTTACATAAAAATTATTTCAAAACATAGGATGTAGAATGGTGATAAAAATACAGATGGCATAACAGTTGGCATGCAAGTTGGACACCACTACTCTGACTTGATGTTTTACATCATCTCCAAGGCTCTGAAAGCCAGTCCAGTTATGATGGGGCCAGGACTACAGAAGCTGCCTGAGGAGTCTCCAGCAAACTATTTCTGGTCTGGGGCCAACTCAAGCGCGAGCTCAGTGGTCCACACGGGTTCAGGACCTTAGAGCTAATCTGAACATAATCTCAGGTGGTACCATAATTGAAAATACTCTCAGATGTAGACGAGCGTGCTAGAATGGACAAGAGTGGTAGACCAGGAGTAAGAAGATCTGCTCCCACGCGGGCTTTTCTCCTGACAACCTCCATTCCCTGAGTAGTCATTTATCTCCTGCCAAGCACAGGTTCATCATGGAGGCAAGGCTACCTGTGAAAGCTACTGGATTGTGAGAATGAAATGAAAATAAAGAGCATGAAAACATTTTGAAAACTTTAAAATATAAAGTATTTGCAGCAAATTCATCTCATTACTAAAAATTCCTCTGCTCTGTAAAGTTATAAAAAGTAGGTTCTGACCTTAGCTTTTCAGAGGCAATTTGTGATGTTGCCTTTCTCTAAAGTCTTAAAAAGCCAGAAGCAAGGGTGAATTTAAGTCTTGGGGATTAAAACAGAAAATGTTTGCCTTTATAGTCACACCCAGAGGTTAAAAATGGGATGATGAAATATCAGGAAAAACTGTTCACAGAGTTTTCAAATCATTCAAGTCTTTTGTCCCATTCCTTTATCATTTCCCGTTATCCAATACTTGGCAATGCAGCAGAGGGAAAAGCACTGGATTCTGCACCTTTCTGCCACCTCAGGGAGCCCCTAGATAAAGAAGAGTCACCTAATCTTTCTAAACCTCAATTCCTTCGCCTGCCAAACTAGAATTTAGGGGCA